>NW_024609642.1:50000-65000 GCF_018296145.1 Oncorhynchus tshawytscha
GGAGGAGTCGATAAGGTGAGATACTCCAGACTGACACAGAGATACAGATCCATGATGGTGACTATAACAGGAGTCGATAAGGTGAGATACTCCAGACTGACACAGAGATACAGATCCATGATGGTGACTATAACAGGAGTCGATAAGGTGAGATACTCCAGACTGACACAGAGATACAGATCCATGATGGTGACTATGGAGTCGATAAGGTGAGATACTCCAGACTGACACAGAGATACAGATCCATGATGGTGACTATAACAGGAGTCGATAAGGTGAGATACTCCAGACTGACACAGAGATACAGATCCATGATGGTGACTATAACAGGAGTCGATAAGGTGAGATACTCCAGACTGACACAGAGATACAGATCCATGATGGTGACTATAACAGGAGTCGATAAGGTGAGATACTCCAGACTGACACAGAGATACAGATCATTCCACACAGCAGACCTTATGGCTGTAACAATTAAATCAACGCACGTAAGAACAAATAAACAAAAGACCAAAATATTATATTCTACTATATTTTTTTAACTTCAGTGAGTTATTTTCCCCAAAGAACAAGAAAAACACATTTAACTACAAACTAGACATCCTTTTTATTGTTATTATATTAAACTGTGAGAAAGTCAGTGGGTAGTCTGCGTTTTACCTCAGCGAGCTTGAATCTCAGTACAGTAATACAGAACCCATATTTACTGCGGTAAATGAGCCCTGCTAGCTGTATAACACAGTGGATTTCTGACAGTTAGCTACAGTAACCCCGTTCAAAAAGGGAACCAAACAAAAACCCAGTAAGTTTGACAGGCCCCTACGTAAACAGCCCCACGTAAACAGCCCTATGTAAACAGCCCTACATAAACAGCCCCTACGTAAACAGCCCTACGTAAACAGCCCCATGTAAACAGCCCTACATAAACAGCCCCGTAAACACATGTAAACAGCCCTATGTAAACAGCCCTAGCTGTAAACACAGTAAACAGCCCCATGTAAACAGCCCCTAAACAGTAAACAGCCCTATGTAAACAGCCCTACATAAACAGCCCTACGTAAACAGCCCCTACGTAAACAGCCCCATGTAAAAACGTAAACAGCCCCTAAATAAACAGCCCTACGTAAACAGCCCCTACATAAACAGCCCTATGTAGCCCTATAAACAGCCCTACATAAACAACGTAAACAGCCCCACGTAAACAGCCCCATGTAAACAGCCCTATGTAAACAGCCCCATAAACAGTAAACAGCCCTACGTAAACAGCCCCATGTAAACACATGTAAACAGCCCCTACGTAAAGCCCAGCCCCATAAACAAACAGCCCTATGTAAACAGCCCCATGTAAACAGTAAACAACGTAAACAGCCCTATGTAAACAGCCCTATGTAAACAGCCCTACGTAAACAGCCCTACGTAAACAGCCCTATGTAAACAGCCCTAGGTAAACAGCCCTATGTAAACAGCCCTATGTAAACAGCCCCTAGGTAAACAGCCCTAAACAGCCCTATGTAAACAGCCCTACATAAACAGCCCCTAGGTAAACAGCCCCGTAAACAGCCCCTAGGTAAACAGCCCTATGTAAACAGCCCCTAGGTAAACAGCCCTATGTAAACAGCCCTACATAAACAGCCCTACTAAACAGCCCTAGGTAAACAGCCCCCCTAGGTAAACAGCCCTACAGGTAAACAGCCCTACATAAACAGCCCCTACGTAAACAGCCCTATGTAAACAGCCCCTACGTAAACAGCCCCTAGGTAAACAGCCCTATGTAAACAGCCCTATGTAAACAGCCCCTAGGTAAACAGCCCTATGTAAACAGCCCTACATAAACAGCCCTATGTAAACAGCCCTATGTAAACAGCCCCTACGTAAACAGCCCTATGTAAACAGCCCCTACATAAACAGCCCTATGTAAACAGCCCTAGGTAAACAGCCCCTATGTAAACAGCCCCTACGTAAAGCACTAACAGTCCAAGGGGAAACTCGACAGTCAACCACTTTGAGTCGCGTTGCGTTTCCAGACGGACTAAAGGGAACGTGTTTCAGTGAGAGACGGACCGCAGCCTGTAGAAAGAGCAGATGTTGACGTGGGTTTTGGCTGTGAGTCAAGATGAGGAGTCATTATGGTTGAAGTTCCCGTCGTCTCCAGTCCAGAACATGTTCTGGATATTGTCTACCTGCTGGTCGATGGGGGGGGGCTTATTTTGGTTCCAGTGGTATAATTTCAGGGTCAGAGTTCACTTTCTCAGTGATTGTAATTGCCAACTGTAGGTCAAGATATTCTATGCTTTAAAGGAGAAGGTTCTGGAACATCGTATGTAGTTGTATTTATCCGCTACGACCTCATACTGCACAGCCTTTACATTAAACCCTGTGCAAGCACCAGAACAGCTGTGCAGAGCAGTAACTGATTATATAAAGCTGCTATGTCAGAGTGATAGTAAAAACCACTCTACACTATTTACATAGCACCTAGCTACTCCGCTGTGCCAGCTGTTTCAACATCCACTGTACTGCCTGCCTTACACAGGAACTGTCTGAGAGAGCATACCGGTATATTTATTTTTTAGTGTAAATTAGCTGATTTATTTTAGTAAGTAAAGTACATGGTCAAATCAACGCTTTTGAGTCTCTGTTATAGAAATAAATAAAAAACATTGGTTAATGAATTAAACAGCTAAAACAAAGAAGATGTATTTTAAAGATCAGCCGTCACCTATCTGGTATTCTCATGTCTCTAGCTCAAAATGTTACCTTCTTCACCACCAGTGATGATTGGCTCTCACCCTGTTGGCTTGGGAATTCTCCAATCCCCTGAGAGGCCTACCCAATGAAAGGGCGGGACTTCGTAAACAGATACACAGACCACAAGCGATCATCTTGATAGCTATGATTATGAACGCTATGCACATGTTGCTTTGAGATAGGATTGAATTGTCCTGTTAGTCGATCTAGTTATTATTGTGTGTGTTGTCTTGCTGGGAAATAATTTAGCTCATTCATTCAGCCCTTACTTGGATTGATTGTTCACCAAGTGTCTCACTGCATCACAGATGTGGTTCTTTATTTTTTCTCTCTCTCTCTCTCTCTCTCTCTCTCTGTCTCTCTCTGTCTCTCTCTCTCTCTCTCTCTCTCTCTCTCTCTCTCTCTCTTCTCTCTCTCTCTCTCTCTCTCTCTCTCTCTCTCTCTCTGTATCTCTCTCTCTGTCTCTCTGTCTCTCTCTTTCTCTCTCTGTCTCTCTCTCTGTCTCTCTCTCTGTATCTCTCTCTCTGTCTCTCTGTCTGTCTCTCTCTCTCTGTCTCTCTCTCTCTCTCTGTCTCTCTCTCTCTCTCTCTCTCTCTCTCTCTCTCTCTCTCTGTCCCTCTCTCTGTCTCTCTCTCTGTCCCTCTCTCTGTCTCTCTCTCTCTCTCTGTGTCTCTCTCTGTATCTCTCTCTCTGTCTCTCTCTCTGTCCCTCTCTCTGTCTCTCTCTCTGTCCCTCTCTCTGTATCTCTCTCTCTCTCTCTGTGTCCCTCTCTCTGTGTCTCTCTCTGTCTCTCTCTCTCTCTGTATCTCTCTCTGTCTCTCTCTCTCTCTGTCTCTCTCTGTCTCTCTCTGTATCTCTCTCTCTGTCTCTCTCTCTCTCTCTCTCTCTCTGTCTCTCTCTCTGTCCCTCTCTCTGTATCTCTCTCTCTCTCTCTGTCTCTCTCTGTCTCTCTCTCTCTCTCTGTCTCTCTGTGTCTCTCTCTCTCTCTCTCTCTCTCTCTCTCTCTCGCTCTCTCTGTCTCTCTCTGTCTCTCTCTCTCTCTCTGTCTCTCTCTGTCTCTATGTCTCTCTCTATCTCTCTCCGTCTCTCTCTCTCTCTCTCTCCACTACCTAATGCTTCTTGTGTAACCGGTGGACCAGATAAAGGAGTAACTATCCGTGACAAACGCTGTAAAGGAGTAACTGAGGTTTCCTGTATGTATGTACTGTATGTACACAGTAGAGGGACTTCAACCAATCGGCTGCTGATTGTATCAGACATGTTCAGGGTGATTAAAAACGAGTGTAGAGGCGAGGGGTTCCCCTACGGGAACACCCCCCCCCCCCAATCACTAACCTCTTGAAAATCTTCATCAGATGACAGTCATTTGACATGTTACAAAGTACATTTATGTTTTGTTCGATAATATGCATTTTATATCCATAAATCTTGGTTTACATTGACGCCATGTTCAGAAAATCCTCCAAAATATCCGGAGGAATTATAGAAAGCTACGCCAGATAACAGAAATACTCATCATAAACTTTGACTAAAGATACATGTTCTACATATAATTAAAGATACACTGGTTCTTAATGCAACCGCTGTGTCACATTTTTTTTTTTAACGTTACGGAAAAAGCCTACCATTGCAATAATCTGAGACGGCGCTCAGACGTAGCAATATTTCTCCGCATTGTTGGAGTCAACAGAAATACAAAATTACAACATAAATATTCCCTTACCTTTGATGATCTTCCATCAGAATGTAGTGCAAGGAGTCCTAGTTCAACAATAAATCGTTTTGTTTCATAATGTTCAATTCTAGTGTCCAAGAAGCAGCATTTGCTACCACTTTCAGCTCAAATGCTCAAAAAATGACTTCTGGTCCAGGATAACTTTGCATCAAAACTTCCAAATTACATATTACAGGTCGACGAAACTGGTCAAACTAAGTGCAGAATCAATCTTCAGGATGTTATAATCATACAGAACCAATAGCATTCCAACCGGATCATTTGATTTCATCTGGGGCTGATTGGAACAGCCGAGGCACTCAAACGCAAGCGCGCCTTAACAAAATGGAAATCGTTTGCGACGCTTCCTACTTTCCTTCCCATTAGGTCAAAGTTCACAGAAAATGCTCCATTACACTTTCTACTGAATGAGGACATCTAGTGGAAGACATAGGAAGTGTTTCCAGATCCATAACTTGTTGGGGAGGGAGGGGGCGATGACGTCAAAGTTGCCCCAACTTTCAGGATTCCAAAACTAGTTTGGAAGATTGCCTGCCCTGTGAGTTCTGTTATACTCACAGACATAATTCAAAAGGTTTTAGAAACTTCAGAGTGTTTTCCATCCAATAATAATAATAATATGCATATATTAGCAATTTAGGACAGATTTTGATGCAGTTCACTATGGGCACGCAATTCATCCAAAGGGGAAATACTGCCCCCTATCTCTAACAGGTTTTAAGCTGTGTACAGTGTGGTGTAGACATGACCTGTTATAATGCAGGCTCTGGCGTGTCACAATGAAACAGAACGCAACCGTTTCTAACAGAATGTGTCAAAACATGACCAAAAAGTAAAGGGTTAAACTCATTGTGATCAGAAGTCGAGGCGTCAGGCGGGACAGTGAGGAGACAGACAGGATGTTGTGATCCGCGTCTCTCTTAAAGGCTTTCATTTACAATAGGAATTGGTGCAGGATGAATTGGCCAATACACTTCGTACAAAAATAACAAACTTCGCACCAACATGAAGATACAGATATATTCAGAATAAACTATTCAGGCAATAACTATTTGCCTATGACAAAACTCAGGTATAACTCTACTGTAGTCAACCTGTTACCTACCCAGACTGCTCTCCTCCAGGTATAACTCTACTGTAGTCAACCTGTTACCTACCCAGACTGCTCTCCTCCAGGTATAACTCTACTGTAACCCTGTTACCTACCCAGACTGCTCTCCTCCAGGTATAACTCTACTGTAGTCAACCTGTTACCTACCCAGACTGCTCTCCTCCAGGTATAACTCTACTGTAGTCAACCTGTTACCTACCCAGACTGCTCTCCTCCAGGTATAACTCTACTGTAGTCAACCTGTTACCTACCCAGACTGCTCTCCTCCAGGTATAACTCTACTGTAACCCTGTTACCTACCCAGACTGCTCTCCTCCAGGTATAACTCTACTGTAGTCCCTGTTACCTACCCAGACTGCTCTCCTCCAGGTATAACTCTACTGTAACCCTGTTACCTACCCAGACTGCTCTCCTCCAGGTATAACTCTACTGTAGACAACCTGTTACCTACCCAGACTGCTCTCCTCCAGGTATAACTCTACTGTAGACAACCTGTTACCTACCCAGACTGCTCTCCTCCAGGTATAACTCTACTGTAGACAACCTGTTACCTACCCAGACTGCTCTCCTCCAGGTATAACTCTACTGTAACCCTGTTACCTACCCAGACTGCTCTCCTCCAGGTATAACTCTACTGTAGTCACCCTGTTACCTACCCAGACTGCTCTCCTCCAGGTATAACTCTACTGTAGACCAACCTGTTACCTACCCAGACTGCTCTCCTCCAGGTATAACCCTGTTACCTAGTCCCCCAGACTGCTCTCCTCCAGGTATAACTCTACTGTAACCTGTTACCTACCCAGACTGCTCTCCTCCAGGTATAACTCTACTGTAACTACCCAGACTGCTCTCCTCCTGTTACCTACCCAGACTGCTCTCCTCCAGGTATAACTCTACTGTAGTCAACCTGTTACCTACCCAGACTGCTCTCCTCCAGGTATAACTCTACTGTAACCCTGTTACCTACCCAGACTGCTCTCCTCCAGGTATAACTCTACTGTAACCCTGTTACCTACCCAGACTGCTCTCCTCCAGGTATAACTCTACTGTAACCCTGTTACCTACCCAGACTGCTCTCCTCCAGGTATACCTCTACTGTAGTCAACCTGTTACCTACCCAGACTGCTCTCCTCCAGGTATACCTCTACTGTAACCCTGTTACCTACCCAGACTGCTCTCCTCCAGGTATACCTCTACTGTACCCCTGTTACCTACCCAGACTGCTCTCCTCCAGGTATAACTCTACTGTGACCAACCTGTTACCTACCCAGACTGCTCTCCTCCAGGTATAACTCTACTGTAACACTGTTACCTACCCAGACTGCTCTCCTCCAGGTATAACTCTACTGTAGTCAACCTGTTACCTACCCAGACTGCTCTCCTCCAGGTATAACTCTACTGTAACCCTGTTACCTACCCAGACTGCTCTCCTCCAGGTATAACTCTACTGTAACCCTGTTACCTACCCAGACTGCTCTCCTCCAGGTATAACTCTACTGTAACCCTGTTACCTACCCAGACTGCTCTCCTCCAGGTATAACTCTACTGTAACCCTGTTACCTACCCAGACTGCTCTCCTCCAGGTATAACTCTACTGTAACCCTGTTACCTACCCAGACTGCTCTCCTCCAGGTATAACTCTACTGTAGTACCTGTTACCTACCCAGACTGCTCTCCTCCAGGTATAACTCTACTGTAGTCAACCTGTTACCTACCCAGACTGCTCTCCTCCAGGTATAACTCTACTACCCTGTACCTACCCAGACCCCTGTTACCTACCCAGACTGCTCTCCTCCAGGTATAACTCTACTGTAACCCTGTTACCTACCCAGACTGCTCTCCTCCAGGTATAACTCTACTGTAACCCTGTTACCTACCCAGACTGCTCTCCTCCAGGTGTATCTCTACTGTAGTCAACCTGTTACCTACCCAGACTGCTCTCCTCCAGGTATAACTCATCATCTAGTCAACCCTGTTACCTACCCAGACTGCTCTCCTCCAGGTATAACTCTACTGTAACCCTGTTACCTACCCAGACTGCTCTCCTCCAGGTGTAACTCTACTGTAACCATGTTACCTACCCAGACTGCTCTCCTCCAGGTATAACTCTACTGTAACCCTGTTACCTACCCAGACTGCTCTCCTCCAGGTATAACTCTACTGTAACCCTGTTACCTACCCAGACTGCTCTCCTCCAGGTGTAACTCTACTGTAGTCAACCTGTTACCTACCCAGACTGCTCTCCTCCTGGTATAACTCTACTGTAACCCTGTTACCTACCCAGACTGCTCTCCTCCAGGTATAACTCTACTGTGACCAACCGGTTACCTACCCAGACTGCTCTCCTCCAGGTATAACTCTACTGTAGTCAACCTGTTACCTACCCAGACTGCTCTCCTCCAGGTATAACTGTACTGTAGTCAACCGGTTACCTTCCTTCCGCATGTTACAACATGATGGACTCAACAGGCATTATTTCCCGTGGACATACATAAAGATGAAGATATTGAATTGTGGTTTAAGTCACACAACACACATTCATGAAGTGATTCACCTCTGGGATAATTCATCCCTTTGGTTATTTCCATCATCTAGTAAATGTTCCTTGACGCTCGCAGACTAGTTTGTGTTAATGCACTTCCACAAGGAAACAGTAAGGAGAATCAAACAAAACACAGCGGGTTAAATTAGATTAAGATTTTTCTCCTACCAAACGCTTTGATCATTAGTCTATTCATTTATTTCACATTACTGGGGTGTGTATGTTTAATTGGGCCGCGTCATACACTGTAGAAACATGGTTAATGAGCAATATTGTTTTAATTACAGGCGTGCGCCACAAACACTTGACTTTGGCCCCCGTTTGTCAAAGCATCGCTGACACTTCATCTTCTCTTTTCTTTTTCAGGAGACTTGGTGATAAAACTGCAGTGAAGTATTTCTCAAACCCGTCATTTGTTTTAGTGTCCTCGTCTTTATATTCACGGACATGCGCTCCGTGGCACTCGTGCAGTAGTGGTGCGTGGGTAATATCACCGGGGAAGCCAAGACAGGAAAAAGCCATTTTATAAACCTTTGTGTTGTGATACTTGTGTTGTTTGTTCTGTCACCTGTTAGTTCATATGCCTTGACACTGTGATATATACAGTGTTTGTTCTGTCACCTGATAGTTCATATGCCTTGACACTGTGATATATACAGTGTTTGTTCTGTCACCTGTTAGTTCATATGCCTTGACACTGTGATATATACAGTGTTTGTTCTGTCACCTGTTAGTTCCTTGACACTGTGATATATACAGTGTTTGTTCTGTCACCTGTTAGTTCATATGCCTTGACACTGTGATATATACAGTGTTTGTTCTGTCACCTGTTAGTTCATATGCCTTGACACTGTGATATATACAGTGTTTGTTCTGTCACCTGTTAGTTCATATGCCTTGACACTGTGATATATACAGTGTTTGTTCTGTCACCTGTTAGTTCATATGCCTTGACACTGTGATATATACAGTGTTTGCTCTGTCACCTGTTAGTGCCTTGACACCGTGATGTATACAGTTAATTCGGGAAAGAATCTTGAGATTTTCCATATTTTTTTTAGGTTACAGCCTTATTCTAAAATTGGATTTTAAAAAAAGTTTTCCCTCATCAATCTACACACAATACCCCATACTGACAAAGCAAAAAAAGTTAGGTTTTTTTTTTGCTAAAGAAATATCACATTTACATAAGTATTCAGACCCTTTACTTAATAGTTTGCTGAAACACCTTTGGCAGCGATTACAGCTTTGTGTCTTCTTGGGTTTGACGCTACAAGCTTGGCACACCTGTATTTTGGGGGTTTCTCCCATTCTTCTCTGCAGATCCTCTCAAGCTCTGTCAGGTTGGATGGGGAGCGTCGCTGCGCAGCTATTTTCAGGTCTCTCCAGAGATGTTCGATTGGGTTCAAGTCCGTGCTCTGGCTCGGCCGCTCAAGGACATTCAGAGACCTGTCCAGAAGCCACTCCTGCATTGTCTTGGGTGAGTGCTAAGAGTCGTTTTCCAGTTGGAAAGTGAACCTTCGCCCTGGAGAAGATTTTCATCAGGGATCTCTCTGTACTTTGCTCCATTCATCTTTCCCTCGATCCAGACTACACTCCCAGTCCCTGCCACTGAAAAACATCCCAACAGCATGACCCTGCCACCAACGTGCTTCACCATAGGGACGATGTCAGGTTACCTCCACATACAGAGATAGAGGGGTGCTTTATCGCTCACTCGAATGCTTATTCAGCAATATTCAGCTTCTTGCGAATTGAAGGGAAATTATGAAACACAGACGAAAGATAAAATAATTCATGTTTTTTCCTTTTTTCAATTGGTGAATATTTTGGGGAAGCTTCCCTTGTTATTCACGAATACACTCAACTGCACTCATATAAAATACCTAAATACAGTACATATATACATACCTAAATACAGTACATATATACATACCTAAATACAGTACATATATACATACCTAAATACAGTGGGGCAAAAAAGTATTTAGTGCAAGTTCTCCCACTTAAAAAGATGAGAGGCCTGTAATTTTCATCATAGATACACTTCAACTATGACAGACAAAATGAGAAAAAAAAAAATCCAGAAAATCACATTGTAGGATTTTTATGAATTTATTAGCAAATTATGGTGGAAAATAAGTAACTTGTACAATTGGTGGCTGACTAAATACTTTTTTTGCCCCACTGTAGCTATTAGCATTTTGATTAGCACGAAGCATCGTTTTACACAGTATAGAACTCTAAACGTAGCTTCGGCTTTGTATAAAACATCATTAGTTATGCACCCGAACTGAACTGGTGACACGTTGTCACCTACAAGGTTCCTACTTCACGTATCGAAGTCAACATGAGCAGAAGTGATAAACTAACGTAAAAAAACTCCACCAGTTAGCAATTAGCGATCTGATTGAATGAACATTTCTCAACCCGTTATGTGATGTAGAAGAATAGCTTGGTGAGAGTGGGAGAACAGATGTTCAAGTCTTTAAATAGATACCAAGTGTTCAACAGACGTTTGGAAGACAGTCTGTCGCTCGGACACCTTTTTTTTATGATGAATTACCATCATGAAGATCAGAAAAGTTGAGTTGCGTTTTTAGTAAGATTGACTCGAGGCCACCTCACAAACTCAAGTCACATAACAAATAATGAGACGTATCGGCAAACTCTTCGCTTCATGTACATGTTTCCTACCTCTGCATAAAGATATCACAATAGGGGTTGGGGTAGGTTGAGACAAAGGTTAAGTTGAACCACCCCTTGTTTCTAGGCAACCATACACAACATTAAATCATGTGACCAAATAGGAAGAGGATGTCCTTTTATGGAGTCTGTAAAGGAAGAAAACACATGGGGGAAAAAGAGGTAAGAAAGTTAGGTCCAAAAAAACAAGAGTTGCACAATGTCTAATTCATGTATTGTATTCTAGGTTTCATGATTGTATCTAAACCAAAGTAGATCGTTTTAATAAGGTCCTAAACCCAGCACACAAGTGCCTCCTTTTTGCTCTGTGGGCTAATAAAGTCAACATTTTTGCCTTTGGGTAAGTTGAGCCAATGGCTATGGGGTAAGTTGAGCCAATAAGTAAGTAACAACATGTGGAAAAAAGTCAAGGGGTCTGAATACTTTCCTAATGCACTGTACCACACCCCCAACCATGAATTCAACTTTGGCCTACCAGCACCGTCACCCTCTGTCACAGGACACCATCACCCACTTTACCCCAAGGCCGGCTCAACTTACCCAGTTCCTATGTATCAGCTTGTGCCAAGAGAACACTTTACCCCAAGTCCGGCTCAACTTACCCTGTCGCTATGTTTCAGCTTGTGCCAAGAGACCACTTTATCCCAAGTCCGGCTCAACTTACCCAGTTCCTATGTATCAGCTTGTGCCAAGAGACCACTTTACCCCAAGGCCGGCTTTACCCAGTTCCTATGTATCAGCTTGTGCCAAGAGACCACTTTACCCCAAGGCCGGCTCAACTTACCCAGTTCCTATGTATCAGCTTGTGCCAAGAGACCACTTTACCCCAAGTCCGGCTCAACTTACCCAGTTCCTATGTATCAGCTTGTGCCAAGAGAACACTTTACCCCAAGTCCAGCTCAACTTACCCTGTCGCTATGTTTCAGCTTGTGCCAAGAGACCACTTTACCCCAAGTCCGGCTCAACTTACCCAGTTCCTATGTATCAGCTTGTGCCAAGAGACCACTTTACCCCAAGGCCGGCTCAACTTACCCAGTTCCTATGTATCAGCTTGTGCCAAGAGACCACTTTACCCCAAGGCCGGCTCAACTTACCCAGTTCCTATGTATCAGCTTGTGCCAAGAGACCACTTTACCCCAAGTCCGGCTCAACTTACCCAGTTCCTATGTATCAGCTTGTGCCAAGAGAACACTTTACCCCAAGTCCAGCTCAACTTACCCTGTCGCTATGTTTCAGCTTGTGCCAAGAGACCACCTTCTTTACCAAGCTGTTTTCAAAACTATTATGATTACATTCATTCTGATTATTTTTCATAAATACACAAACATCCGGCAATATATATTTATTTATTATAATGCATACGTGGTATAATGATGCTGAATTTAAAATATAGCTCAACATAACCCCATCCTCCCCCTACATCTTACATCAGAACTACACACAGATTTAAACAACCAAGACACGCACCGTAGAAACATCTCCCTACCACAAGCTGTTCTGTTCACCTTTTTTTAATGGCAGAATGTTATACTGAGACGGTGGATTGGCATATCTGAGTTCACATTTTCCTGTCTTTCCCTAGGTACTAACATACCAACTAATAAACCCTTGGGGCAAACTCTGGTATCGTGTTGTAATGCCTTGTTCACTCTGGTTTGTTCTGCCACTTTAAAAAAGCACCAGCTGCTCCCAGGGGCTCCTACCCAGACACCTTCTGCCTCTCCCACTGGGACAGACCTCCAGTCATATTGTGTGTGGGGGGGGACTCCTGCACACTACAGTACTGAGCATTCATTCACACATTACAGTTGCATTACCATTACTATAATCTTTCCCTTTACACAGGAAAAAAACATCTTTGTCGTTTACCTTCCTCTCAAAACATTAGCAGACTGCTTGAAGAAACAGCATGGGAATAACATGACATTAGGAAACAGCATGGGAATAACATGACATTAGGAAACTGCTTGAAGAAACAGCATGGGAATAACATGACATTAGGAAACAGCATGGGAATAACATGACATTAGGAAACAGCATGGGAATAACATGACATTAAGAAACAGCATGGGAATAACATGACATTAGGAAACTGCTTGGGAATAACATGACATTAGGAAACTGCTTGAAGAAACAGCATGGGAATAACATGACATTAGGAAACAGCATGGGAATAACATGACATTAGGAAACTGCTTGATGAAACAGCATGGGAATAACATGACATTAGGAAACTGCTTGGGAATAACATGACATTAGGAAACAGCATGGGAATAACATGACATTAGGAAACTGCTTGAAGAAACAGCATGGGAATAACATGACATTAGGAAACTGCTTGATGAAACAGCATGGGAATAACATGACATTAGGAAACAGCTTGAAGAAACAGCATGGGAATAACATGACATTAGGAAACAGCATGGGAATAACATGACATTAGGAAACTGCTTGATGAAACAGCATGGGAATAACATGACATTAGGAAACAGCATTGGAATAACATGACATTAGGAAACAGCATGGGAATAACATGACATTAGGAAACTGCTTGATGAAACAGCATGGGAATAACATGACATTAGGAAACTGCTTGATGAAACAGCATGGGAATAACATGACATTAGGAAACTGCTTGATGAAACAGCATGGGAATAACATGACATTAGGAAACTGCTTGAAGAAACAGCAATAGGAATAACATGACATTTTAAAGTTGCGTAGGCCTGCTAATTAGCGTGATGTCATCTATTTCCACATGGACATATAGTCATGTTATGAACCTTCAGCTCCACCTGGATGTATCCCGATATACCACCTGTGCTCTCCACCCCATGTCCTCAGTGCTTGGCTGGGTTCGCCTGCTGGCCTGACTCACAGGGAGCGTTGGTTCTCCACTTCATCAAACCGCCGTGGCCTGACTCACAGGGAGCGTTGGTTCTCCACTTCATCAAACCGCCGTGGCCTGACTCACAGGGAGCGTTGGTTCTCCACCTCATCAAACCGCCGTGGCCTGACTCACAGGGAGCGTTGGTTCTCCACTTCATCAAACCGCCGTGGCCTGACTCACAGGAGCGTTGGTTCTCCACTTCATCAAACCGCCGTGGCCTGACTCACAGGAGCGTTGGTTCTCCACTTCATCAAACCGCCGTGGCCTGACTCACAGGGAGCGTTGGTTCTCCACTTCATCAAACCGCCGTGGCCTGACTCACAGGAGCGGTGGTTCTCCACGTGGCACATCAGCGTGCCCGGCTTCGGGTTATTAATAATTGTGTCTGTGCGTTACAGATGTTGCTACAAACGAATGTGGCTGCACTGGGGTTCCTCCTGACACCGGGGCGCCTCAGGTGCCGAGCGGAGCAGCGAACACAGACCCAGATCTGTCTCAGACCCTCCTCGTCCTCGTGATGATCCCAAACTGAGAGACACACGGAGACCTGGTGAAAAGACCGCCTCTTCATATTTCTCCTTACTAAAATGAAGTAACGCCTTCATTATAAAAAGAGTATTTTAGTGTGCATAATCAAATCAACTCAAAGTGTATTTGTCACGTGTGCCGAATACAACAGGTGTAGTAGACCTCACAGTGAAATGCTGACTTACAGGCTCTAACCAACAGTGCAGAAAAGGTATTAGGTGAACAATAGGTAAGTAAAGAAATTAGAACAACAGTAAAAAAAAATAGACAACGAACATCAATAACATTTGATTATTGTATTTTTTTAATGTCCTGATATGATTGGACAATACGATAAAATATACAATCTTAATAATCTTACTTTGAAAAGGTTCTGTATCGTGATAGGCTGAATCAGTCACATGGTAGTCAGTATAGCAGTAGCTAGTAGAATCAACGGAAGTTGTTACAGACATACACTCTGCGTGAAGTGTGTTTGTGTGTGAGAGAGGGAGTGAGATCAGGAGACAAACTGTAGAGGAGAGACATTTAAAATATGACTTTTCCATGAGTGTAGTGTGCTTTTTTGTGTGTATATATGTATATGTGTGTGTGTGTGTGTGTGTGTGTGTGTGTGTGTGTGTGTCTGTGTGTGTGTGTGTGTGTGTGTGTGTCTGTGTGTGTGTGTGTGTGTGTGTGTGTGCATGTGTGTGTGTGTGTGTGTGTGTGTGTGTGTGTGTGTGTGTGTGTGTGTACGTAAT
>NW_024609642.1:70000-82500 GCF_018296145.1 Oncorhynchus tshawytscha
CACGGAACACAAGTCAGCCATGTTTTATAGACGTGTAAATGCAGGAGATACGCTAATTTGGTTTAAATTGTTGTTGAGCATAACGCATCGATACTGAGAGGAGGAAAGAGACTGTAGGCTTTGTGTTATTCATGAACTCAGACTCCTCTCAACATTTTACTGGCCGGCGGTTTCGTCTCATATCAGATGATAGGAAGTGTTTCAGGAAACATTAAGTGACAGCGGATGGTGTTACTGAGCAGTACGCGAGATTTGACAGCACACAGCATGTTCTGTATAAATGCCGTGGTCTGTACAGTATATTACGTTTTTCATTGGATGACTCATTGTGTGGTGAACTCTCAGTAACATCATATGTGTTTACAGCTTCAGGACAAAACATTACACGTACGACACACACAGACCTGGCATCTGTAGTGGAATACCAAATGTTTGTTTGTAAACCTCTTCATATGCTGTGACTAACATACCTACTGAAACACCATTAGATACTGTCCATGCTATGACTAACATAACTACTGAAACACCATTAGGTTCATATACTGTCCATGCTATGACTAACATACCTACTGAAACACCATTATATACTGTCCATGCTATGACTAACATACCTACTGAAACACCATTATATACTGTCCATGCTATGACTAACATACCTACTGAAACACCATTAGATACTGTCCATGCTATGACTAACATACCTACTGAAACACCATTAGATACTGTCCATGCTATGACTAACATACCTACTGAAACACCATTAGGTTCATATACTGTCCATGCTATGACTAACATACCTACTGAAACACCATTAGATACTGTCCATGCTATGACTAACATACCTACTGAAACACCATTAGATACTGTCCATGCTATGACTAACATACCTACTGAAACACCATTAGATACTGTCCATGCTATGACTAACATACCTACTGAAACACCATTAGATACTGTCCATGCT
Source organism: Oncorhynchus tshawytscha (assembly GCF_018296145.1). Lineage (NCBI taxonomy): Eukaryota > Metazoa > Chordata > Actinopteri > Salmoniformes > Salmonidae > Oncorhynchus > Oncorhynchus tshawytscha. The sequence goes on from NW_024609642.1 coordinate 70,965, forward strand.
ATGACTAACATACCTACTGAAACACCATTAGATACTGTCCATGCTATGACTAACATACCTACTGAAACACCATTAGATACTGTCCATGCTATGACTAACATACCTACTGAAACACCATTATATACTGTCCATGCTATGACTAACATACCTACTGAAACACCATTAGGTTCATATACTGTCCATGCTATGACTAACATACCTACTGAAACACCATTATATACTGTCCATGCTATGACTAACATACCTACTGAAACACCATTAGATACTGTCCATGCTGTGACTAACATACCTACTGAAACACCATTAGATACTGTCCATGCTATGACTAACATAACTACTGAAACACCATTAGGTTCATATACTGTCCATGCTATGACTAACATACCTACTGAAACACCATTATATACTGTCCATGCTGTGACTAACATACCTACTGAAACACCATTATATACTGTCCATGCTATGACTAACATACCTACTGAAACACCATTAGATACTGTCCATGCTATGACTAACATAACTACTGAAACACCATTAGGTTCATATACTGTCCATGCTATGACTAACATAACTACTGAAACACCATTATATACTGTCCATGCTATGACTAACATACCTACTGAAACACCATTATATACTGTCCATGCTATGACTAACATACCTACTGAAACACCATTAGATACTGTCCATGCTATGACTAACATACCTACTGAAACACCATTATATACTGTCCATGCTATGACTAACATAACTACTGAAACACCATTAGATACTGTCCATGCTATGACTAACATACCTACTGAAACACCATTAGATACTGTCCATGCTATGACTAACATAACTACTGAAACACCATTAGGTTCATATACTGTCCATGCTATGACTAACATACCTACTGAAACACCATTATATACTGTCCATGCTATGACTAACATACCTACTGAAACACCATTATATACTGTCCATGCTATGACTAACATACCTACTGAAACACCATTAGGTTCATATACTGTCCATGCTATGACTAACATACCTACTGAAACACCATTATATACTGTCCATGCTATGACTAACATACCTACTGAAACACCATTAGATACTGTCCATGCTATGACTAACATACCTACTGAAACACCATTAGATACTGTCCATGCTGTGACTAACATACCTACTGAAACACCATTTCTTCGTTCACTCTACTGGAGCTGCTCTATAAATTCACCTATGAAGCTTGGAATGTGAACATTGAGTCTGTAATTACCATCTTTGTTAATGTTTAGGCTGTTTAATTACATACTTGTTTTATTTCTGAAATATAACTCAAGCGATGACAAGATTTGACAATTGTCTTGATACAATTCTCTATAAATAGATGTTTGTTAAATGGACCGTATGTTTACCTGATGGATCATAGCCAGGAAGTTGATAGGATGAATCACTTTTCATACCAGAATTGTCCTCAAATGACACAAACTAAAAAACAATTGATGACATCATCTTAAAGTGGTATATGATATTACCTTCTTCACACGGCGCGTAAAGATGACATCATCTTAAAGTGGTATATGATATTGTCTTCGTAAAGATGACATCATCTTAAAGTGTTATGATATGTCTTCACTGTAAATGCGTAATGATGACATCATCTTAAAATGGTATATGATAACCTTCTGTGTAATGATGACATCATCTTAAAGTGGTATATGATATTACCTTCTCTGTAAATGACATCATCTTAAAGGTGTATATGATATTACCTTCTTCACACGGCGCGTAATGATGACATCATCTTAAAGTGGTATATGATATTACCTTCTTCACACGGCGCGTAATGATGACATCATCTTAAAGGTGGTATATGATATTACCTTCTTCACACGGCGCGTAATGATGACATCATCTTAAAGGTGGTATATGATATTACCTTCTTCACACGGCGTGTAAACAATATGTTGAAAGTCTTACTGCAGTCATTTCTCCTCAGATCAATACAACCAAGTGGTGTTCCTCTCTCCTGAAGATGTGAATCTTGTCTCCTGATCCATCTCTGTGGACCTCATAACTAAAACTACCATATTAGAATGTGTTCATTGTTCCTGTAAATGTGTTCATCTGTAACTACTTTTGACCAGGTGTTCATCTGTCTAAAGTGCACTGTAAATAGGGTGCCATTTGTTAATGTGTTCATTGTCTTAAATGCACACTGTAAGATGTTTTCTTTGTAATCTTTGTATTCTATGCATGTTAAAATGTGTAAATGTGTTCATCTGTAAATGTGTTCATCTGTTAATGTGTTCATCTGTAAATGTGTTCATCTGTTAATGTGTTCATCTGTTAATGTGTTCATCTGTTAATGTGTTAATTTGTTAAATGTGTTCATCTGTTAATGTGTTCATCTGTTAATGTGTTCATCTGTTAATGTGTTAATGTGTTCATCTGTTAATGTGTTCATCTGTAAATGTGTTCATCTGTAAATGTGTTCATCTGTTAATGTGTTAATGTGTTCATCTGTTAATGTGTTCATCTGTAAATGTGTTCATCTGTTAATGTGTTCATCTGTTAATGTGTTCATCTGTTAATGTGTTCATCTGTTAATGTGTTAATGTGTTCATCTGTAAATGTGTAAATGTGTTCATCTGTAAATGTGTAAATGTGTTCATCTGTAAATGTGTTCATCTGTAAATGTGTTCATCTGTTAATGTGTTCATCTGTTAATGTGTTAATGTGTTAATGTGTTCATCTGTAAATGTGTTCATCTGTTAATGTGTTCATCTGTTAATGTGTTAATGTGTTAATGTGTTCATCTGTTAATGTGTAAATGTGTTCATCTGTTAATGTGTTAATGTGTTCATCTGTTAATGTGTTAATGTGTTCATCTGTAAATGTGTAAATGTGTTCATCTGTTAATGTGTTCATCTGTTAATGTGTTCATCTGTAAATGTGTTAATGTGTTCATCTGTAAATGTGTAAATGTGTTCATCTGTAAATGTGTTCATCTGTTAATGTGTTCATCTGTTAATGTGTTAATGTGTTCATCTGTAAATGTGTTCATCTGTTAATGTGTTAATGTGTTCATCTGTAAATGTGTTCATCTGTTAATGTGTTCATCTGTAAATGTGTAAATGTGTTCATCTGTAAATGTGTTCATCTGTAAATGTGTAAATGTGTTCATCTGTTAATGTGTTCATCTGTTAATGTGTTCATCTGTAAATGTGTTAATGTGTTCATCTGTAAATGTGTTCATCTGTAAATGTGTTCATCTGTTAATGTGTAAATGTGTTCATCTGTTAATGTGTTAATGTGTTCATCTGTTAATGTGTTCATCTGTAAATGTGTAAATGTGTTCATCTGTAAATGTGTTCATCTGTAAATGTGTTCATCTGTTAATGTGTAAATGTGTAAATGTGTTCATCTGTAAATGTGTTCATCTGTAAATGTGTTAATGTGTTCATCTGTAAATGTGTTCATCTGTAAATGTGTTCATCTGTAAATGTGTTCATCTGTAAATGTGTTCATCTGTAAATGTGTTCATCTGTAAATGTGTTCATCTGTAAATGTGTTCATCTGTTAATGTGTTCATCTGTAAATGTGTTCATCTGTAAATGTGTTCATCTGTAAATGTGTTCATCTGTTAATGTGTTCATCTGTAAATGTGTTCATCTGTAAATGTGTTCATCTGTTAATGTGTTCATCTGTTAATGTGTAAATGTGTTCATCTGTTAATGTGTTCATCTGTTAATGTGTTCATCTGTAAATGTGTTCATCTGTAAATGTGTTCATCTGTTAATGTGTAAATGTGTTCATCTGTAAATGTGTTCATCTGTAAATGTGTTAATGTGTTCATCTGTAAATGTGTTCATCTGTTAATGTGTTCATCTGTAAATGTGTTCATCTGTAAATGTGTTCATCTGTTAATGTGTTCATCTGTAAATGTGTTCATCTGTAAATGTGTTCATCTGTAAATGTGTTCATCTGTAAATGTGTTCATCTGTAAATGTGTTCATCTGTAAATGTGTTCATCTGTAAATGTGTAAATGTGTTCATCTGTAAATGTGTTAATGTGTAAATGTGTTAATGTGTAAATCTGTAAATGTGTTCATCTGTAAATGTGTTCATCTGTAAATGTGTTCATCTGTTAATGTGTTCATCTGTAAATGTGTTCATCTGTTAATGTGTTCATCTGTTAATGTGTTCATCTGTAAATGTGTTCATCTGTAAATGTGTTCATCTGTAAATATGTAAATGTGTTCATCTGTAAATGTGTTCATATGTAAATGTGTTAATCTGTAAATGTGTTAATCTGTTAATGTGTTCATCTGTTAATGTGTTCATCTGTTAATGTGTTCATCTGTTAATGTGTTCATCTGTTAATGTGTTCATCTGTAAATGTGTTCATCTGTAAATGTGTTCATCTGTTAATGTGTTCATCTGTTAATGTGTAAATGTGTTCATCTGTTAATGTGTTCATCTGTAAATGTGTTCATCTGTAAATGTGTAAATGTGTTCATCTGTAAATATGTAAATGTGTTCATCTGTTAATGTGTAAATGTGTTCATCTGTAAATGTGTTCATCTGTTAATGTGTTCATCTGTAAATGTGTTCATCTGTAAATGTGTTCATCTGTAAATGTGTTCATCTGTAAATGTGTTCATCTGTAAATGTGTAAATGTGTTCATCTGTAAATGTGTTCATCTGTAAATGTGTTAATGTGTTCATCTGTAAATGTGTAAATGTGTTCATCTGTTAATGTGTTCATCTGTAAATGTGTTCATCTGTAAATGTGTAAATGTGTTCATCTGTAAATGTGTTCATCTGTTAATGTGTTCATCTGTTAAATGTGTTCATCTGTAAATGTGTTCATCTGTAAATGTGTTCATCTGTAAATGTGTTCATCTGTAAATGTGTTAATGTGTTCATCTGTAAATGTGTTCATCTGTAAATGTGTTAATGTGTTCATCTGTTAATGTGTTCATCTGTAAATGTGTAATGTGTTCATCTGTAAATGTGTTCATCTGTAAATGTGTTCATCTGTAAATGTGTTCATCTGTAAATGTGTTCATCTGTTAATGTGTTCATCTGTAAATGTGTAAATGTGTTCATCTGTAAATGTGTTCATCTGTAAATGTGTTCATCTGTAAATGTGTTAATGTGTTCATCTGTAAATGTGTTCATCTGTAAATGTGTTCATCTGTAAATGTGTTCATCTGTTAATGTGTTCATCTGTTAAATGTGTTCATCTGTAAATGTGTAAATGTGTTCATCTGTAAATGTGTTCATCTGTAAATGTGTTCATCTGTAAATGTGTTAATGTGTTCATCTGTAAATGTGTTAATGTGTTCATCTGTAAATGTGTTCATCTGTAAATGTGTTAATGTGTTCATCTGTAAATGTGTAAATGTGTTCATCTGTAAATGTGTAAATGTGTTCATCTGTAAATGTGTTCATCTGTAAATGTGTTCATCTGTAAATGTGTTAATGTGTTCATCTGTAAATGTGTTAATGTGTTCATCTGTAAATGTGTTCATCTGTAAATGTGTTCATCTGTAAATGTGTTCATCTGTTAATGTGTTAATGTGTTCATCTGTAAATGTGTTCATCTGTAAATGTGTTCATCTGTAAATGTGTTCATCTGTTAATGTGTTCATCTGTAAATGTGTTCATCTGTAAATGTGTAAATGTGTTCATCTGTAAATGTGTTCATCTGTTAATGTGTTCATCTGTTAATGTGTTAATGTGTTCATCTGTAAATGTGTTAATGTGTTCATCTGTAAATGTGTTCATCTGTAAATGTGTTCATCTGTAAATGTGTTCATCTGTAAATGTGTTCATCTGTTAATGTGTAAATGTGTTCATCTGTTAATGTGTAAATGTGTTCATCTGTAAATGTGTTCATCTGTAAATGTGTTCATCTGTTAATGTGTTAATGTGTTCATCTGTAAATGTGTAAATCTGTTCATCTGTAAATGTGTTCATCTGTAAATGTGTAAATGTGTTCATCTGTAAATGTGTAAATGTGTTCATCTGTAAATGTGTTCATCTGTAAATGTGTAAATGTGTTCATCTGTAAATGTGTTAATGTGTTCATCTGTAAATGTGTTCATCTGTAAATGTGTTCATCTGTAAATGTGTTCATCTGTAAATGTGTAAATGTGTTCATCTGTAAATGTGTTCATCTGTTAATGTGTTCATCTGTTAATGTGTTCATCTGTAAATGTGTTCATCTGTAAATGTGTTAATGTGTTCATCTGTAAATGTGTTCATCTGTAAATGTGTTCATCTGTAAATGTGTTCATCTGTTAATGTGTTCATCTGTAAATGTGTTCATCTGTAAATGTGTTAATGTGTTCATCTGTAAATGTGTTCATCTGTAAATGTGTTCATCTGTTAATGTGTTAATGTGTTCATCTGTAAATGTGTTAATGTGTTCATCTGTAAATGTGTTCATCTGTAAATGTGTTCATCTGTAAATGTGTTAATGTGTTCATCTGTAAATGTGTTAATGTGTTCATCTGTAAATGTGTTCATCTGTAAATGTGTTCATCTGTAAATGTGTTCATCTGTAAATGTGTTAATGTGTTCATCTGTAAATGTGTTCATCTGTAAATGTGTTCATCTGTAAATGTGTTCATCTGTAATGTGTTAATGTGTTCATCTGTAAATGTGTTCATCTGTAAATGTGTTCATCTGTAAATGTGTTCATCTGTAATGTGTTCATCTGTAAATGTGTTCATCTGTTAATGTGTAAATGTGTTCATCTGTAAATGTGTTCATCTGTAAATGTGTTCATCTGTAAATGTGTAAATGTGTTCATCTGTAAATGTGTTCATCTGTAAATGTGTTCATCTGTTAATGTGTTAATGTGTTCATCTGTTAATGTGTAAATGTGTTCATCTGTAAATGTGTTCATCTGTAAATGTGTTCATCTGTAAATGTGTTCATCTGTAAATGTGTAAATGTGTTCATCTGTTAATGTGTTCATCTGTAAATGTGTTCATCTGTAAATGTGTTCATCTGTAAATGTGTTAATGTGTTCATCTGTAAATGTGTTCATCTGTAATGTGTAAATGTGTAAATGTGTTCATCTGTAAATGTGTAAATGTGTTCATCTGTAAATGTGTTCATCTGTAAATGTGTTCATATGTAAATGTGTTAATGTGTTCATCTGTTAATGTGTTCATCTGTAAATGTGTTCATATGTAAATGTGTTCATCTGTTAATGTGTTCATCTGTAAATGTGTTAATGTGTTCATCTGTTAATGTGTTCATCTGTAAATGTGTAAATGTGTTCATCTGTAAATGTGTTCATCTGTAAATGTGTTAATGTGTTCATCTGTTAATGTGTTCATCTGTAAATGTGTTCATCTGTTAATGTGTTAATGTGTTCATCTGTAAATGTGTAAATGTGTTCATCTGTAAATGTGTTCATCTGTAAATGTGTTCATCTGTAAATGTGTTCATCTGTAAATGTGTTCATCTGTAAATGTGTTAATGTGTTCATCTGTAAATGTGTTCATCTGTAAATGTGTTCATCTGTAAATGTGTTAATGTGTTCATCTGTAAATGTGTTAATGTGTTCATCTGTAAATGTGTTCATCTGTAAATGTGTTCATCTGTAAATGTGTTCATCTGTAAATGTGTTAATGTGTTCATCTGTAAATGTGTTCATCTGTAAATGTGTTCATCTGTAAATGTGTAAATGTGTTCATCTGTAAATGTAAATGTGTTCATCTGTAAATGTGTTCATCTGTAAATGTGTTCATCTGTTAATGTGTTCATCTGTAAATGTGTTAATGTGTTCATCTGTAAATGTGTTCATCTGTAAATGTGTTCATCTGTAAATGTGTTCATCTGTTAATGTGTTCATCTGTAAATGTGTTCATCTGTTAATGTGTAAATGTGTTCATCTGTAAATGTGTTAATGTGTTCATCTGTAAATGTGTTAATGTGTTCATCTGTAAATGTGTTAATGTGTTCATCTGTAAATGTGTTAATGTGTTCATCTGTAAATGTGTTCATCTGTAAATCTGTAAATGTGTTCATCTGTTAATGTGTAAATGTGTTCATCTGTAAATGTGTTCATCTGTAAATTGGCACGGCGGTCCATTACTTACCAAGTTTACAACATTATCAATTTGAGGTACCTGTTCTCGTATCAGTGCTTCAGAATATGACGTTGTCAGTTAGAGTAGTTGTTTCATACAAGGATACTACATTTAGAGTAGTTGTTTCATACAAGGATACTACAGTTAGAGTAGTTGTTTCATACAAGGATACTACATTTAGAGTAGTTGTTTCATACAAGGATACTACAGTTAGAGTAGTTGTTTCATACAAGGATACTACAGTTAGAGTAGTTGTTTCATACAAGGATACTACAGTTAGAGTAGTTGTTTCATACAAGGATACTAATGTATACACTCCTAGGAAAACATTTGCTATGTAGAACACACAAGGGTTCTTCGGGCTCTCCCCATAGGATAACCATTTGAAGAACCCTTGTTGGTCCAGGTAGAACCCTTTAGGTTCCAAGTAGAACCCTTTAGGTTCCAAGCTGAACCCTTTAGGTTCCAGGTAGAACCCTTTAGGTTCCAAGCTGAACCCTTTAGGTTCCAAGTAGAACCCTTTAAGTTCCAGGTAGAACCCTTTAGGTTCCAAGTAGAACCCTGTCCACAGAGGGGTCTACATGGAACCCAAAATGGTTCTACCTGGAACTAAGCAGGGAGTTTTCTTGGAACCAAAAAGGTTTCTCCTATGGGGACAGCCGAAGAACCCTTTTGGAACCCTTTATTCCAATAGTGTACCTGAAGCAAAACCGAAATATGGAACTTAACTGTCCACATACTGTATTTGTCTCAGCACCAACAGTTCACTTCAGTCTGTAATTTAGATTGTACAATATCACGTAATGTGCCGTGTTTTCCTGATGAAATACAGAGCTACAGTATCAGCCACTTAAACCTCCTGTCAGGTTTATCTTCTTTATTCAGGTCTTAACTGGTCACTGTAAGATCATATCTGCATCCCAAATGGAACTGAATCCCTCACATAGTGCACTACATTTGAGGCTGTAAAGGGGCCTGCTAGCACACTACATAGGGAATAGGGTGCCAACTACGCCGTAGTCTGAATAGGACATATAGCCAAGTTGTATAATTCTGATCTCCTTCTCCCTGTTTCCCTCTGATACATGTCAACAAAGGATTACAGCAAAACAATCCATCTGGAAGCCAGAGAGCCATCGCAGACTGGCTGCATTCCCCCCACGGTGCTCTAATACCTTACAGACAAATGGAAAAGGTTTATAGCAGTGTGGACATCAAACCCTGTTTAACTGCTCTTCTCATGTGAATACAATTGACACATTTTGAATTCCTTTTAACCTCAGGAAAATAATTTATCTTTATCTTTACATTACTTTATGATATTACCTCACGCATAGGATTTATTACAACCCGAGTAGGTGATGTGAAGTGGAGGAGGACTTCTGAGAGTGGAGGAGGACTTATGTGATTGGAGGAGGTCTTCTGTGATTGGAGGAGGACTTCTGAGAGTGGAGGAGGTCTTATGTGATTGGAGGAGGCCTTCTATGATTGGAGGAGGACTTCTGAGAGAGGAGGAGGACTTCTGTGATTGGAGGAGGCCTTCTGTGATTGGAGGAGGACTTCTGAGAGAGGAGGAGGACTTCTGTGAGTGGAGGAGGACTTCTGTGATTGGAGGAGGACTTCTGAGAGAGGAGGAGGACTTCTGTGAGTGGAGGAGGACTTCTGTGATTGGAGGAGGACTTCTGTGATTGGAGGAGGTCTTCTGTGATTGGAGGAGGACTTCTGTGATTGGAGGAGGACTTCTGAGAGTGGAGGAGGACTTCTGTGATTGGAGGAGGACTTCTGTGATTGGAGGAGGACTTCTGTGATTGGAGGAGGACTTCTGAGAGTGGAGGAGGACTTCTGTGATTAGAGGAGGACTTCTGTGATTGGAGGAGGACTTCTGAGAGTGGAGGAGGACTTCTGAGAGTGGAGGAGGACTTCTGTGATTGGAGGAGGACTTCTGAGAGTGGAGGAGGACTTCTGAGAGTGGAGGAGGACTTCTGAGAGTGGAGGAGGACTTCTGAGAGTGGAGGAGAACTTCTGAGAGTGGAGTAGGACTTCTGAGAGTGGAGGAGGACTTCTGATAGTGTAGGTGGACTTCTGTGATTGGAGGAGGACTTCTGAGAGTGGAGGAGGACTTCTGAGAGTGGAGGAGGACTTCTGTGATTGGAGGAGGACTTCTATGATTGGAGGAGGCCTTATGTGATATTCGTATTGCGTCAGACAACAACATTGACGAATACGCTGATACGGTGTGCGAGTTCATTAGAACGTGCGTTGAAGATGTCGTTCCCATAGCAACGATTAAAACATTCCCTAACCAGAAACCGTGGATTGATGGCAGCATTCGTGTGAAACTGAAGGCACGAACCATTGCTTTTAATCAGGGCAAGGTGTCTGGTAACATGACTGAATACAAACAGTGCAGCTATTCCCTCCGCAAGGCTATCAAACAAGCTAAGCGCCAGTACAGAGACAAATTAGAATCTCAATTCAACGGCTCAGACACAAGAGGCATGTGGCAGGGTCTACAGTCAATCACGGACTACAGGAAGAAACCCAGCCCAGTCACGGACCAGGATGTCTTGCTCCCAGGCAGACTAAATAACTTTTTTGCCCGCTTTGAGGACAATACAGTGCCACTGACACGGCCTGCAACGGAAACATGCGGTCTCTCCTTCACCGCAGCCGAAGTGAGTAAGACATTTAAACGTGTTAACCCTCGCAAGGCTGCAGGCCCAGACGGCATCCCCAGCCGCGACCTCAGAGCATGCGCAGACCAGCTGGCCGGTGTGTTTACGGACATATTCAATCAATCCCTATACCAGTCTGCTGTTCCCACATGCTTCAAGAGGGCCACCATTGTTCCTGTTCCCAAGAAAGCTAAGGTAACTGAGCTAAACGACTACCGCCCGTAGCACTCACATCCGTCATCATGAAGTGCTTTGAGAGACTAGTCAAGGACCATATCACCTCCACCCTACCTGACACCCTTGACCCACTCCAATTTGCTTACCGCCCAAATAGGTCCACAGACGATGCAATCTCAACCACACTGCACACTGCCCTAACCCATCTGGACAAGAGGAATACCTATGTGAGAATGCTGTTCATCGACTACAGCTCAGCATTCAACACCATAGTACCCTCCAAGCTCGTCATCAAGCTCGAGACCCTGGGTCTCGACCCCGCCCTGTGCAACTGGGTACTGGACTTCCTGACGGGCCGCCCCCAGGTGGTGAGGGTAGGCAACAACATCTCCTCCCCGCTGATCCTCAACACTGGGGCCCCACAAGGGTGCGTTCTGAGCCCTCTCCTGTACTCCCTGTTCACCCACGACTGCGTGGCCATGCACGCCTCCAACTCAATCATCAAGTTTGCGGACGACACAACAGTGGTAGGCTTGATTACCAACAACGACGAGACGGCCTACAGGGAGGAGGTGAGGGCCC
>NW_024609642.1:87500-95000 GCF_018296145.1 Oncorhynchus tshawytscha
TAATCCATTACCACAGCTGAATTATACATTTTACTCTGAATTCCAAGTGTCCGACTGTAAGCTTAACACGCTAGAAATAGCAATTATGCATATTAGACACACGCATATAGTGGATTAATGGTCTGTCTGTCTGTCTGTCCGCCCGTCTGTCCTTCTTTCACTCCAGAGACATGATCCCTGCTCCCTAACAGAATGACAGTATTGCAGGACTTACTCCTTACTAGACTTACTCCTAGCTAGACTTATTCCTAACTAGACTAACTCCTAGCTAGACTAACTCCTAGCTAGACTTACTCCTAACTAGACTTACTCCTAACTAGACTTACTCCTACCTAGACTTACTCCTAACTAGACTTACTCCTTACTAGACTTACTCCTAGCTAGACTTACTCCTAGCTAGACTTACTCCTAGCTAGACTTACTCCTAGCTAGACTTACTCCTAACTAGACTTACTCCTAACTAGACTTACTCCTAGCTAGACTTACTTCTAGCTAGACTTACTCCCAACTAGAATTACTCCTAGCTAGACTTACTCCTAACTAGACTTACTCCTAGCTAGACTTACTCCTAACTAGACTTACTCCCAACTAGAATTACTCCTAGCTAGACTTACTCCTAACTAGACTTACTCCTAGCTAGACTTACTCCTAACTAGACTTACACCTAGCTAGACTTACTCCTAGCTAGACTTACTCCTAACTAGACTTACTCCTAACTAGACTTACTCCTAGCTAGACTTACTCCTAGCTAGACTTACTCCTAGCTAGACTTACTCCCAACTAGACTCCCCTGACCTCACCAGTCCAGGGTAATATTTTACAGCTAGCAGACGTAGCTACTTATTTGATGAACAGATGCGTTTCTGTTTCTTTCCTTCTTACAGCCCTACCTGGGTTTTATATTAAAGAGACAATTAAAGACAGAAGGTGTACTCTCTACTACCTGTCCTGATGGCCTGGTCCTTAGCTACCTCACATCCTCCCTCCTCACCCCCTACTCGACTCTCTACTACCAGTCCTGATGGCCTGGCTAGCTACTGAACTAGATCCCTCCTCACCCCTACTTCCTTCTACTCCCAGTCCTGATGGCCTGGTCCTTAGCTAGACATCCTCCCTCCTCACCCCCTACTCTAGACTCTCTACTACCCAGTCCTGATGGCCTGGTCCTTAGCTACCTCATCCTCCCTCCTCACCCCCTACTCTACTCTCTACTCCCAGTCCTGATGGCCTGGTCCTTAGCTACCTCACATCCTCCCTCCTCACCCCTACTGACCTCTCTACTCCCAGTCCTGATGGCCTGGCCCTTAGCTACCTCACATCCTCCCTCCTCCACCCCTACTCTACTCTCTACTCCCAGTCCTGATGGCCTGGCCCTTAGCTACCTCACATATCCCTCCTCAGCCCCTACAGACTCTCTACTACCAGTCCTGATGGCCTGGCCCTTAGCTACCTCACATCCTCCCTCCTCAGCCCCTAGGAAACTCTCTACTACCAGTCCTGATGGCCTGGCCCTTAGCTACCTCACATCCTCCCTCCTCAGCCCCTACTCTACTCTCTACTCCCAGTCCTGATGGCCTGGTCCTTAGCTACCTCACATCCTCCCTCCTCACCCCCTACTCGACTCTCTACTACCAGTCCTGATGGCCTGGTCCTTAGCTACCTCACATCCTCCCTCCTCAGCCCCTACTCTACTCTCTACTCCCAGTCCTGATGGCCTGGTCCTTAGCTACCTCACATCCTCCCTCCTCAGCCCCTACTCTACTCTCTACTCCCAGTCCTGATGGCCTGGTCCTTAGCTACCTCACATCCTCCCTCCTCAGCCCCTACTCTACTCTCTACTACCAGTCCTGATGGCCTGGCCCTTAGCTACCTCACATCCTCCCTCCTCAGCCCCTACTCTACTCTCTACTACCAGTCCTGACCCTTAGCTACCTCATCCTCCCTCCTCCCTCCTCAGCCCCTACTCTACTCTCTACTACCAGTCCTGATGGCCTGGTCCTTAGCTACCTCACATCCTCCCTCCTCACCCCCTACTCTACTCTCTACTACCAGTCCTGATGGCCTGGTCCTTAGCTACCTCACATCCTCCCTCCTCACCCCCTACTCTACTCTCTACTCCCAGTCCTGATGGCCTGGTCCTTAGCTACCTCACATACTCCCTCCTCACCCCCTACTCTACTCTCTACTACCAGTCCTGATGGCCTGGTCCTTAGCTACCTCACATACTCCCTCCTCACCCCCTACTCTACTCTCTACTCCCAGTCCCCAGTAGACCACTGCTGCTCCGCTGGCTATGCTTACCTCCAGAACACTGTAATTCCCTTTGTCTTCCAAGAAGGAAGCACGGTAACAAATCACTATGTAGCAGCCTGGTGATACAACCTTGTTTTCATTTAGACCGTGTTATTAAACCCAACGTTCAGGAAGGAGGAAACACGTGATCAATGAGGTAACCCGAGCAAACCTGCTCTCTGCCCTCCGGGTCACCTGTGTTTTATATTTTGGTAAAGACAGAAGATCATGTATTGCTGTATGGATTCTCAACATACTGATTGCCGGCTGTGTGGACTTCCCACTGCAAACATTAAGTGGTTGAAAAGCACTCTGGATCGGAAAAGAAGAAGAGATTATTGGGAACGGAGCCAAGAGTGCAGAGCTCGTCGACGCTGCCTGGCGCTGCATGGACCTAGGGATTTGTCTCCTCTAGTAACAATACAAGTTGAACACAACACAGCACTTGAACACAACACAGCACTTCAGCAGAGAGAGAGAGAGAGAGAAGAGACTGAGACAGAGAGAGAGAGAGAGAGAGAGAGAGAGAGAGAGAGAGAGACAGAGAGAGACAGAGAGAGAAAGAGAGAGAGAGTCTGAAAATGGCACAGTGGGATCCTTCCAACGCCTCAGCCAAAGGGATTTAAATGCAGGAAAGAACTGGCTGGCAAGTCCAAATGTCATCCACTTTTCACAGCAGTGTGTGTTGAAACGAGCGGAGCAAAGGAACTGAGTTAGTGAGAGAGAAAGACTGAAGTCTATTAATTTCCTTTTTGTCGGTCAAGCCTTTGCAAAGCCATTCAGAAAGAGTCTTTTAAGGTTATTCCTTTTTAGTTTAGTTTCATCAGATATAGGTTATTGTCAAGCCTTTGACACCCAGAAAGTTATTGACACACCCATTAGAAAGCCCATAAAACTGCTGTCAATCAATTTGACACAAGGAGAAAGCACCCCAACCCATCAGATATAGGTTATTGACACCCCAACCCCAGATATAGGTTATTGACACCCCAACCCATTAGAGTTATTGACACCCCAACCCATAGATAGGTTATTGACACCCCAACCCATTAGATATAGGTTATTGACACCCCAACCCATTAGATATAGGTTATTGACACCCCAACCCATCAGATATAGGTTATTGACACCCCAACCCATTAGATATAGGTTATTGACACCCCAACCCATTAGATATAGGTTATTGACACCCCAACCCATCAGATATAGGTTATTGACACCAACCCCAACCCATTAGACACCCCCAACCCATTAGATATAGGTTATTGACACCACAACCCATTAGATATAGGTTATTGACACCCTCAACCCATTAGATATAGGTTATTGACACCCCCAACCCATTAGATATAGGTTATTGACACCCCAACCCATCAGATATAGGTTATTGACAACCCAACCCATTAGATATAGGTTATTGACACCCCAACCCATTAGATATAGGTTATTGACACCCCCAACCCATTAGATATAGGTTATTGACACCCCAACCCATTAGATATAGGTTATTGACACCCCCAACCCATCAGATATAGGTTATTGACACCCCAACCCATTAGATATAGGTTATTGACACCCCCAACCCATTAGATATAGGTTATTGACACCCCAACCCATTAGATATAGGTTATTGACACCCCAACCCATCAGATATAGGTTATTGACACCCCAACCCCCCAACCCAATTAGATATAGGTTATTGACACCCCAACCCATTAGATATAGTTTATTGACACCCCAACCCATTAGATATAGGTTATTGACACCCCAACCCATCAGATATAGGTTATTGACACCCCAACCCATTAGATATAGGTTATTGACAACACCCCAACCCATTAGATATAGGTTATTGACACCCCCAACCCATCAGATATAGGTTATTGACAACCCATTAGATATAGGTTATTGACCCCAACCCATCAGATATAGGTTATTGACACCCCCAACCCATTAGATATAGGTTATTGACCCATCAGATATAGGTTATTGACACCCCAACCCATCAGATATAGGTTATTGACACCCCCAACCCATCAGATATAGGTTATTGACACCCCAACCCATCAGATATAGGTTATTGACACCCCCCATCAGATATAGGTTAACCCATTAGATATAGGTTATTGACACCCCAACCCATTAGATATAGGTTATTGACACCCCAACCCATTAGATATAGGTTATTGACACCCCCCCCCACCCCAAAAAAAAAGAGCAGATATCCATAAACTGACCTGAAGGGGTAATGATATTTGAGAATTGTTAAAATAAGAAATGTTATGTTCTGATGTTCATTTTAAAAAAGGTGGGTAACCTGCTTCCCTGCTAATGAATCTCTACCTTTCCTCCTTCCTCTGTGTCCTTGGATTGTCATCTCCAACCTTTGGGATGTTGTATCTGATTATTCAGGCAGCAATTAATCATCATTAAGCCAGAGACTTGGAGAGGTAGAGAGAGGTAGAGAGGAAGAGAGGAAGAGAGGTAGAGAGGTAGAGAGAGAGAGAGAGAGAGGGGGAGAGAGAGAGAGAGAGAGAGAGAGAGAGAGAGAGAGAGAGAGAGAGAGAGAGAGAGAGAGAGAGAGAGAGAGAGAGAGAGAGAGAGAGAGAGAGAGAGAGAGAGAGAGAGACTGTTAATTTTTATTGTTGATTTCACTTTATATATTCACTTTATATATTATCTACCTCACTTGCTTTGGCAATGTTAACACATGTTTCCCATGCCAATAAATCCCTTGAATTAAATTGATTTGAATTGAGAGAGAGAGAGAGAGAGAGAGAGAGGAGAGAGAGAGAGAGAGGAGAGAGAGAGAGAGAGAGAGAGAGAGAGAGAGAGAGAGAGAGAGAGAGAGAGAGAGAGAGAGAGAGAGAGAGAGAGAGAGAGAGAGAGAGAGAGGGAAGGTCCAGGGCTATGCATCTAACAGACCTTTACTTACTCTGTTTTTGGAAACTATGTGGTTTGTGGGGATCTTTTAAAATGGAGCAAATTAATTCATAATGTTTATTTAGATTTTTGTTTTGTATTTTGTTTGTATTTGTTTTTATGGGACAAAATGTGGTCGCTGAATAACCATCATAGAGTTGATGAGAGACACATTTGGGAACATTAAATGTGTACATGCTGTGTCGCTGAGATATGAGGGTTAATATTGTCTTTAGGTATAAGCACTTGTCCTCCATCTTGGTATCCCTCATGTGATCTCCAGATGGTATGTACCTTCTTGGTCAAAAGGTTTAGAGAATGAGGCCTAAGGTCGGTTGGCTGGCCCTTTGCTAATATATTTTTCTTTCCTTGGCCAGCAGTTTATTATTAGGATGTGCTCTCATTTCATCAGTAGGAAGGAGAGTGATATTTTCTGTTGGCGGGCTAGCAGTGAAACAGAGATTAATGGTGGGGTCAGCAATATGTCCTCTCCCTTTGGGTTTGGTCTTGAAACCCTGCCAGCCGTTGACAGAGGTCAGTTTGGCTCTCTCTCTCTCTCTCTCTCTCTGTCTCTCTTCTCTCTTTCTCTCTCTCTCTCTGTCTCCCTCTCTCTCTCTCTTTCTCCCTCTCTCTCCCTTCCCTTTCTCTCTCTCTCCTCTCTCTCTCTATATCTCCTTCCCTCTCTCTCTCTCCTCTCTCCTCTCTCGTCTCTCTCTCTCTCTCTCTCTCTCTCTCTCTCTCTCTCTCTCGCTCTCTCTCTCTCTCTCTCTCTCTCTATCTGTCTCTCTCTCTCTCTCTCTCTCTCTCTCTCTCTCTCTCTCTCTCTCTCTCTCTCTCTCTCTCTCTCTCTCCCTCTCTCTTTCCTTTCTCTGCACCTACAGCGATGAAACCGGTCACGCCTTCCTGATTGTAAATGTTTTTACAAGGGTTTCGCCATTCATATAATCACCCTAGAAAAACTATTTTCTGTTGAGAATCCCGAGAATGAATTGTTGAGGCCAGCTATATATGCCTTAGGATTTCCACAGTATGTTATATTACATACACTAAACCTTAGTCATTATGACGTGTTTCAACCAAACAGGTTATCTTGTTTTGTTTGACATAATGCTTTTAGCTGGACAGTTGCCTCACAGGAAGTCATTAGATAAAACACAGTTTCAGGTTCCTGCACTGCTCCGAGTTATCCAATGACACTCATCTAGCACCATTAATTAATCTCTCTCTCTCTCTCTCTCTCTCTCGTTCCCTTTTCTCTCTCTCTCTCTCTCTCTCTCTCTCTCTCTCTCTCTCTCTCTTTCCCTTTTCTCTCCCTTCTCTCTCTCCCTCTCTCTCTCTCTCTCTCTCTCTCTCTCTCTTTCCCTTTTCTCTCTCTCTCTCCCTCTCTCTCTCCAGTTTCTCCTCTCTTTCTCTCTCTCTCTCTTTCTATATCTCTCTACCTCTCTCTCTCTGTAGAACTCCTGATACTTGCCTGCTTGGCTACCTACAGGGATGATTAGCCTCAGTGTGATTTGATTGTCCTCTGCCTACCCTGACCGGAGGACTACTTTGTTCTGGCAGTGAGGATACCAAATTAACACTGAACCATTTCACAGCC
Source organism: Oncorhynchus tshawytscha (assembly GCF_018296145.1). Lineage (NCBI taxonomy): Eukaryota > Metazoa > Chordata > Actinopteri > Salmoniformes > Salmonidae > Oncorhynchus > Oncorhynchus tshawytscha. The sequence continues at coordinate 94,312 of NW_024609642.1, forward strand.
AGACTCTCTCATCCTAATGAGGATGACCCCCAGAAATGTCCCCTAATTACCCTGATTATAACCATCTTTTTTTGTGGGAGAATATAAAAGACTAATTATTGTTCTTTTTGAATTGTTCATTCTGATTATTTTCAAGCCTGCAGCCCCTTTTTTCTAGTCACGGGTTGTAGAAAAATGAAAGTCTTTGATTTGTTAATTACCCAACAAGTGGTGTCAGAAGTGGAGAGGTCCATGTTTTCAGCACTGATCTGGTTCTCTCTCCATGTCGTCCTTCTACGCTGAATAACCCAAGGCTGTAGATTGAATTTGAATCAGGCCGCAGGGATGCTGCACTGCTAACCGGCGCTATAAGGATCCCAAATATATATGAATTGTTAAAATGAGGGCATATTGGTTTATAGCTCTACCGTTTACCATAATGATGACGTTCATATTAAACAGCCATTTGCATAAAGATCACTATGGAGCGACTGGATTGGTTCTTGTGTTTATTGATCTTTTACCGTTTCTTTGCTTTTTAATTTCACAGTCTTGTTCAGTAAGTTTGACACAAACCTTTTTGACACCAGTAAATTAAAGCAACATAAATAAATGCATATTTGCTAGAAATATTGTCCATAATAAAGCTGAGTCAGTAGAAACACATCATTTCGCGACAGCTACAGTTTAGAGAAGTGTTAGTCACATCA
>NW_024609642.1:100000-197500 GCF_018296145.1 Oncorhynchus tshawytscha
TTTACTCCCTGGACCCAGCCTCTAACTATCCTTGTAAAGCCTCAGACCCAGCCCCTAACTACCCCTCTAAATCAAATCATATCAAATGTATTTATATAGCCCTTCCATCAGCTGATACCAAAGTGCTGCCAGCCTAGGAAAAACTGCCTAAAGCCTCAGCCAGCCTACCTAGCCCCCTGCCTGTGCCTGCCTGCTTCTAACTACCCCTCTAAATCCTGCCTGCCTTCATACTGCCTCTCCTGTGCCTAGCCTAAAACCCCTACCAAGCCTGCAGGCCTGCCAGTGCCTGAAAAACTCCTGCCAAAACCTAAAATCTAAAGCCCCACCTAATTATCCATGTAAAGCCCCAGCCTGCCTGCCTACAGCCCCCAGTCCTGCCTGCCTACACCTCCAGTCCTACTCTATACCTCTAGGGCCCCCTGCCTGCCTACAGCCCCAGCCTGGCCTGCCCCTACAGCCCCAGTCCTGCCTGCCTACCAGCCCCCAGCCTACCTCCTATACCTCTATACCTGCCTGCCTGCCTGCCTGCCTGCCTACCTGCCTGCCTGCCTGCCTGCCTACCTGCCTGCCTGCCTGCCTGCCCTGCCTACCTGCCTACCTGCCTGCCCTGCCTGCCTACCTGCCTGCCTACCTGCCTGCCTACCTACCTACCTGCCTGCCTGCCTGCCTGCCTGCCTGCCTGCCTGCCTGCCTACCTGCCTGCCTACCTACCTGCCTACCTGCCTACCTGCCTACCTGCCTGCCTACCTGCCTACCTGCCTGCCTGCCTGCCTGCCTGCCTGCCTGCCTGCCTGCCTGCCTGCCTGCCTGCCTGCCTACCTACCTACCTACCTGCCTGCCTACCTACCTGCCTGCCACCACCTGCCTGCCTGCCTGCCTGCCTGCCCACCCCACCTGCCCCTGCCTGCCTGCCTGCCTACCCACCCACCACTGCCTGCCTGCCTGCCTGCCTGCCACCACCTGCCTGCCTGCCTGCCCACCTGCCCACCCCTGCCTGCCACCCCTGCCTGCCTGCCTGCCTGCCTGCCTGCCCTGCCCTGCCTGCCTGCCTGCCCCTGCCTGCCTGCCTGCTGCCTGCCACCCTGCCACCCTGCCCACCCTGCCTGCCTGCCTGCCACCTGCCACCTGCCTGCCTGCCTGCCACCTGCCCTGCCTGCCACCTGCCCTACCTGCCTGCCTACCTGCCTGCCTACCCTACCTACCTACCTACCTACCTACCTGCCTACCTACCTACCTGCCTGCCTACCTATCTACCTACCTACCTAGCCACACACACACACACACACACACACCTTTTTTCACACCATTGGTTAGAGCCTGTAAGTAAGCATTTCACTGTAAGGTCTACTACACCTGTTGTATCGGCGCATGTGACAAATAAACTTTGATTTGATTTCATTGACAGATCATCTTTTAAACTATAAACAGGATTTTATCCAAACACACTATAAAACATGCACAGTTACCGTATCCTCCATCTCCCCTGTACTCGGAAAGCTTCTAGGCCTTCATGTGTTTCTTTAGCTAATCGAAGTCACAGGCCTCCAACCTCAGCAAAGCTATAAACCCCCCCCCCCAAAAAAAAACTATATAATGATGCTGTGGTCTATCAGCTACATAGTTTGCCTATTAAGGGTCACAGAGCCGTAGACCAGTTTGCACTTTGGTTGCATCCCAAATTGCTTCCTATTCCCTATATAGTGCACTACTTTTGACCAGGGGACCATAGGGGACTGTATAAGGTGCTCTGGTCAAAAGTAGTGCACTATATATGTGAAGGCAATAGGGTGCCATTTAGGAGGCTCTTTTCCTCGGTGAATGGATTTCACCGTTCTCACGTGACCTGTTGTGAGGCTCTCTGCTGCGGAGTCAGCGTCCAGGCCAACGGTTTCTGACCAGGTTAACATTTCCTGACGCTGCTCCGCCTCCTGTGAGAGAACAGCAGGCTGCCGCTGAGGTGGGTAGTTCTGTATGTTTACGACACCCACCGTCCTCTGTCCTTATCCGTGAGATCAGAGTTAGAGGAGGGTGGATCGTCAATCCGTCTGTTCGCGTTCGGACCCGAAAACCACAGTTAAATCCCCTTTCTTCCTGTAGAGGAATCAAAAACTCATGGAGGACTAAAATGTATTCAGCAGATGGGGAAAATCTGGGAAATGGAAACACCACATTTGTTCAGAGCTCCAGTTCTGTAGATTTTTTATTTTATTAAATGTTTTATTTAACCTTTATTTAACTAGGAAAGTCAGTTTTAAGAAACAAAATCTTATTTACAACGATTGGCCTACCCCAGCCTACCCCGGACGATACTGCGCCAATTGTGCACCGCCCTATGAGACTCCTAAACACTGCCGGTTGTGATACAGACACGGGATCAAACCCATGTCTGTGATGCAGTGCCTTAGACCGCTGCGCCACTCGGGAACCCAGATGATGACGATGATGATGGTGGTGGTGATGAGGACGGAGGAAGTGGAAGTCAGCGGGTCTAGTCTTTATAGCAGAAGTACAGATGCACATAGACACCAGGCTCATCACCTTCACATTCTGGGGTTTCAGGAAGAATTCTGAATGATTTATAAATATGCTAAGGCGTGCGTCTCGGGAGGGGCGTGTGTAACTGGCGCAGGCCATCATCTGACACTTCAGGGGTCCAGGCTGAAACTTTGGCTCTTGTCCGAACACAGGGCCACGGCCCTGGGGTCAGGGACCTCATGGTAATCAGGGCTCCTGCAGCACACCCCTCCTCTGTGGACCCGCCCCTGACCACATCCTGTGTCGTTGTTGGGGATGTCACGTATACAGAACCAGTCCTATGACCAAGCCTGAGCACTGCAGCAGTTATACACCCAATGACCAGCCCCAGACCAAGCTCCAGACCTATACTCCACCCAGACCCAGCTCCAGACCCAGCTCCAGACCTTTACTCCACCCAGACCCAGCTCCAGACCTTTACTCCACCCAGACCCAGCTCCAGACCCAGCTCCAGACCCAGCTCCAGGCCTTTACCCAGACCCAGCTCCAGAACCAGCTCCAGACCCAGCTCCAGACCCAGCTCCAGGCATTTACCTAGACCCAGCTCCAGGCCTTTACCCAGACCCAGCTCCAGGCCTTTACTCCATCCAGACCCAGCTCCAGGCCTTCACCCAGACCCAGCTCCAGGCCTTTACTCCACCCAGACCCAGCTCCAGACCTTTACTCCACCCAGACCCAGCTCCAGACCCTTACTCCACCCGGACCCAGCTCCAGGCCTTCACCCAGACCCAGCTCCAGACCCTTACTCCACCCAGACCCAGGTCCAGACCTTTACTCCACCCGGACCCAGCTCCAGGCCTTTACTCCACCCAGACCCAGCTCCAGACCTTTACTCCACCCGGACCCAGCTCCAGGACTTTACTCCACCCAGACCCAGCTCCAGGCCTTTACTCCATCCAGACCCAGCTCCAGGCCTTCACCCAGACCCAGCTCCAGGCCTTTACTCCACCCAGACCCAGCTCCAGAACTTTACTCCACCCAGACCCAGCTCCAGACCCTTACTCCACCTGGACCGAGCTCCAGGACTTCACCCAGACCCAGCTCCAGACCCTTACTCCACCCAGACCCAGCTCCAGGCCTTTACTCCACCCAGACCCAGCTCCAGACCTTTACTCCACCCGGACCCAGCTCCAGGCCTTTACTCCACCCAGACCCAACTCCAGGCCTGTACTCCACCCAGACCCAACTCCAGGCCTTTACTCCACCCGGACCCAGCTCCAGGCCTTCATCCAGACCCAGCTCCAGGACTTCACCCAGACCCAGCACCAGGCCTTCATCCAGACCCAGCTCCAGACCCTTACTCCACTTGGACCCAGCTCCAGACCTTTACTCCACCCAGACCCAACTCCAGGCCTTTACTCCACCCAGACCCAGCTCCAGACCTGAACTCCACCTAGACCCAGCTCCAGACATTTACTCCACCCGGACCCAGCTCCAGGCCTTCACTCCACCCGGACCCAGCTCCAGACATTTACTCCACCGAGACCCAGCTCCAGACCTTTACTCCACCCGGACCCAGCTCCAGGCATTTACTCCACCAAAGTGGACCCAGCCTCTAACTATCCTTGTAAAGCCTCAGACCCAGCCCCTAACTACCCCTCTAAATCAAATCATATCAAATGTATTTATATAGCCCTTCATACATCAGCTGATATCTCAAAGTGCTGTACAGAAACCCAGCCTAAAACCCCAAACAGCAAGCAATGCAGGTGTAGAAGCACGGTGGCTAGGAAAAACTCCCTAGAAAGGCCAAAACCTAAAATCTAAAGCCCCAGACCCAGCCTCTAATTATCCATGTAAAGCCCCAGTCTGACTCTATACTTCTACAGCCCCCAGTCCTGCTCTAGTCCTCTACAGCCTCCAGTCCTACTCTATACCTCTAGGGCCCCCAGTCCTGCCGTATACCTCTACAGCCCCCAGTCCTGCTCTAGTCCTCTACAGCCCCCAGTCCTGCTCTAGTCCTCTACAGCCCCCAGTCCTGGTCTATACCTCTACAGCTGCCAGTCCTGGTCTATACCTCTACAGCCCCCAGTCCTTCTCTATACCTCTACAGCCCCAGTCCTGGTCTAGTCCTCTACAGCCCCAGTCCTGCTCTAGTCCTCTACAGCCCCCAGTCTCTATACCTCTACAGCCCTGAGTCCTTCTCTATACTTCTACAGCCCCCAGTCCTACTCTATACCTCTACAGCCCCCAGTCCTGCTCTATACCTCTACAGCCCCCAGTCCTGTTCTATACCTCTACAGCCCCCAGTCCTGCTCTATACCTCTACAGCCCCCAGTCCTACCTCTACAGCCCCCAGTCCTGCTCTATACCTCTACAACCCCCAGTCCTGGTCTAGTCCTCTACAGCCCCCAGTCCTGTTCTAGTCCCCTACAGGGCCCCCAGTCCTGCTCTATAACTCTACAGCCCCCAGTCCTGGTCTAGTCCTCTACAGCCACCAGTCCTGGTCTATACCTCTACAGCCCCCAGTCCTGCTCTAGTCCTCTACAGCCCCCAGTCCTACTCTATACCTCTACAGCCCCCAGTCCTGCCCTATCCATCTACAGCCCCCAGTCCTGCTCTAGTCCTCTACAGCCTCCAGTCCTACTCAGTATACCTCTACAGCCCCCAGTCCTGGGCCCCCAGTCCTGTCTATACCTCTACAGCCCCCAGTCCTGCTCTAGTCCTCTACAGCCCCCAGTCCTGCTCTAGTCCTCTACAGCCCCCAGTCCTGGTCTAGTCCTCTACAGCCCCCCCAGTCCTGGTCTATACCTCTACAGCCCCCAGTCCTGGTCTATTCCTCTACAGCCCCCAGTCCTACTCTATCCTCTACAGCCCCCAGTCCTGGTCTATTCCTCTACAGCCCCCAGTCCTGTCTATACCTCTACAGCCCCCAGTCCTCTAGTCCTCTACAGCCCCAGTCCTACCTCTAGTCCTCTACAGCCCCCAGTCCTCTACCACCCCAGTCCTGCTCTAGTCCTCTACAGCCCCCAGTCCTGGTCTATACCTCTACAGCCCCCAGTCCTGGTCTATTCCTCTACAGCCTCCAGTCCTACTCTATACCTCTAGGGCCCCCAGTCCTGCCCTATACCTCTACAGCCCCCAGTCCTGCTCTAGTCCTCTACAGCCCCCAGTCCTGGTGTATACATCTTCCTCATCAAAGAACATCCAGACCTCTTCCTCAATCAAGGAAACATCCAGACCTCTTCTCCATCACAGAACATCCAGACCTCTTCCTCAATTTCAGAACATCCAGACCTCTTCCTCTTCACAGAACGTCCAGACCTCTTCCTCATCACAGAACATCCAGACCTCTTCCTCAATCAAGGAAACATCCAGACCTCTTCTCCATCACAGAACATCCAGACCTCTACCTCATCACAGAACATCCAGACCTCTTCTCCATCAAAGAACATCCAGACCTCTACCTCAATCACAGAACATCCAGACCTCTTCTCCATCACAGAACATCCAGACCTCTTCTCCATCACAGAACATCCAGACCTCTTCCTCAATCACAGAACATCCAGACCTCTTCCTCAATCACAGAACATCCAGACCTCTTCTCCATCAAAGAACATCCAGACCTCTTCTCCATCACAGAACACCAAAGCCTCTTCCTCAATCACAGAACATACAGACCTCTTCCTCATCACAGAACATCCTGACCTCTTTTCCATCACAGAACATCCAGACCTCTTCCTCATCACAGGACATCCAGATCTCTTCTCCATCACATAACATCCAGACCTCTTCCTCAATCACAGAACATCCAGACCTCTTCTCCATCACAGAACACCAAGGCCTCTTCCTCAATCACAGAACATCCTGACCTCTTCACCATCGGAGAACATCCAGGCCTCTTCCTCATCACAGAAAATCCTGGCCTCTTCCTCAATCACAGAACATCCTGACCTCTTCCTCCATCACAGAACACCAAGACCTCTTCCTCAATTTCAGAACACCAAGACCTCTTCCTCAATCACAGAACACCAAGACCTCTTCTCCAACACAGAACACCAAGACCTCTTCCTCATCACAGAACATCCAGACCTCTTCCTCAATCACAGAACACCAAGGCCTCTTCCCAAACACAGAACACCAAGGCCTTTTCTTCAACACAGAACATCCAGACCTCTTCTCCATCACAGAACATCAGCAAGGGAACCCACAAACCAACCACCATTTTTGGTAGTGTTTCTCTCATGCCACAGCACCCACAAACTAACCACTGTTTCTGGTTGTAGTGGTTCTCTCAGACCACATTAACACCATCCTGTTCTGTTCCTCTTCCCAGAGATATCCTCTTACCTGTTGTTTCTGGTGGTCGTGGTTCTCTCAGACCACATTAACACCATCCTGTTCTGTTCCTCTTCCCAGAGATATCCTCTTTCCTGTTGTTTCTGGTGGTCGTGGTTCTCTCAGACCACATTAACACCATCCTGTTCTCCACCTCTTCCCAGAGATATCCTCTTTCCTGTGGTTTCTATTTTCATTCAAACGTCCCTCTTCTTTTCTTCTCCTGTTTGAAATAAAACGTTAATAAATATTTGAAGCTCATTCCCCCAGGTTTGTCTGTCACATTATAATAGTAAAAGATGTATCATTCTCTGTATATAAAAAAATGAAAGGCTCTATTCGTTAGTCTAAATGGAATGTGAATATTAAACAGTATATTCTATTTAACAGTCATATCAAGCTCTCTGCATGTTCATTCATTTTACATATAATTTTATTTAATGGAAACCTACCAAGGTTTCACATAGACTGGAAGAGTTTGATAAATTCATCAGGAGGAACGACGGACTTAGGGCCTAAGCACCAGGCATCAGTCTATTACCTTATCTGTCTGTCTGTCTGTCTGTCTGTCTGTCTGTCTGTCTGTCTGTCTGTCTGTCTGTCTGTCTGTCTGTCTGTCTGTCTGTCTGTCTGTCTGTCTGTCTGTCTGTCTGTCTGTCTGTCTGTCTGTCTGTCTGTCTGTCTGTCTGTCTGTCTGTCTGTCTGTCTGTCTGTCTGTCTGTCTGTCTGTCTGTCTGTCTGTCTGTCTGTCTGTCTGTCTGTCTGTCTGTCTGTCTGTCTGTCTGTCTGTCTGTCTGTCTGTCTGTCTGTCTGTCTGTCTGTCTGTCTGTCTGTCTGTCTGTCTGTCTGTCTGTCTGTCTGTCTGTCTGTCTGTCTGTCTGTCTGTCTGTCTGTCTGTCTGTCTGTCTGTCTGTCTGTCTGTCTGTCTGTCTGTCTGTCTGTCTGTCTGTCTGTCTGTCTGTCTGTCTGTCTGTCTGTCTGTCTGTTAGTTCAGTCAATCACCTCCTATCAAGTGAATTGAGCTGTGCATGCAGAGAGCCTATTCCCAGCTGTCACTCTCATTACAGAGACCGAGTGATATCAGAACAGGTGACATATCAACCTGCTCTCACTCCTCCTCCTTTTGTCTCTCTGTTCTATCATCACCAGCGTGGAGTTGAAATGTTCAACATGGCCCGGCTCTGGAATGGCCCTGAACGCCTCGGTGTCAGGAGACTACGCAAGACAGAACAGACGTGACACTGTGTCAATACACTTTGCATGGAGTGGGTTCGGGGGTTACGTATCATATAACTTGAATGAAAATGAGAAGTATATATAGTAGGCTATAGTATATAATACTCTTAAGCCACGGTGGAGTTTGTGCGAACACCAGGACTAAATGATGATGACCCTTCAACATTACATCCCTGTCCTTCTCCAGACTCAGAGAAATAACCCCCTGCACTTAGCCAGGCGTTTAAACACAAAACCCCAGACTCAAACCCTTGACTCAAACCCTTGACTTAAACCCTGACACAAACCTAGACACAAACCCCAGGCTCAAACCCTTGACTCAAACCCTTGACTCAAACCCTTGACTTAAACCCTGACACAAACCCTTGACTCAAACCCTTGACTTAAACCCTGACACAAACCCTTGACTTAAACCCTTGACTCAAACCCCAGACTCAAACCCTTGACTTAAACCCTGACACAAACCCTTGACTTAAACCCTTGACTCAAACCCTTGACTCAAACCCTGACACAAACCTAGACTTAAACCCCAGACTCAAACCCTTGACTCAAACCCTTGACTTAAACCCTGACACAAACACTTGACTCAAACCCTTGACTTAAACCCTTGACTTAAACCCTGACACAAACCCTTGACTCAAACCCCAGACTCAAACCCTTGACTTAAACGCTGACACAAACCTAGACTTAAACCCCAGACTCAAACCCTTGACTTAAACCCTGACACAAACCTAGACTTAAACCCCAGACTCAAACCCTTGACTTAAACCCTGACACAAACCTAGACTTAAAACCCAGACTCAAACCCTTGACTTAAACCCTGACACAAACCTAGACTTAAACCCCAGACTCAAACCCTTGACTTAAACCCAGATTCAAACCCTTGACTTAAACCCTGACACAAACCAAGACTTAAACCCCAGACTCAAACCCTTGACTTAAACCCAGATTCAAACCCTTGACTTAAACCCTGACACAAACCTAGACTTAAACCCCAGACTCAAACCCTTGACTTAAATCCAGACTCAAACCCTTGACTTAAACCCTCACTTAAACCCAGACTTAAACCCAGACTTAAACCCTGACTCAAACTCAGAATAAATGCAGACTCAAACCCTGACTTAAACCCTGACTCAAACCCTGACTTAAACCCTGACTCAAAGTGAACGCTGTGAATGTGTGACCACCCTACAGGGTCTCCTGCCTCTCTCTCAGTGTAGACCAAATGTTAGCTTCCAGAGATGAATCGGCCATGTCTGTCATACCTCTCTGTTCCCTGTAGATGGTCAGAGATGTCCTCTCTCTCAGTGTAGACCAAATGTTAGCTTCCAGAGATGAATCGGCCATGTCTGCCATATCTCTCTCTGTTCCCTGATGTCCTCTCTCTCAGTGTAGACCAAATGTTAGCTTCCAGAGATGAATCGGCCATGTCTGTCATACCTCTCTCTGTTCCCTGTAGATGGTCAGAGATGTCCTCTCTCTGTTCCCTGTAGATGGTCAGAGATGTCCTCTCTCTCAGTGTAGACCAAATGTTAGCTTCCAGAGATGAATCGGCCATGTCTGTCATACCTCTCTCTGTTCCCTGTAGATGGTCAGAGATGTCCTCTCTCTGTTCCCTGTAGGCGTTCAGAGATGTCCTCTCTCTGTTCCCTGTAGATGGTCAGAGATGTCCTCTCTCTGTTCCCTGTAGGCGTTCAGAGATGTCCTCTCTCTGTTCCCTGTAGATGGTCAGAGATGTCCTCTCTCTGTTCCCTGTAGGCGTTCAGAGATGTCCTCTCTCTGTTCCCTGTAGATGGTCAGAGATGTCCTCTCTCTGTTCCCTGTAGATGGTCAGAGATGTCCTCTCTCTGTTCCCTGTTGGTGTTCAGAGATGTCCTCTCTCTGTTCCCTGTAGATGGTCAGAGATGTCCTCTCTCTGTTCCCTGTAGATGGTCAGAGATGTCCTCTCTCTGTTCCCTGTAGGCGTTCAGAGATGTCCTCTCTCTGTTCCCTGTAGATGGTCAGAGATGTCCTCTCTGTGTTCCCTGTAGATCGTCAGAGGTGTCTGCTCTCATTTCACCAAATAGCTAAACTTAACTTCTCCCGTCTTTTTTGTTGTGGTTAGCAGGGAGCAGGGAGGCTCAGGAGTGTCTCTCAGCCTCTCAGAGTGAGGGAGGAAACATGGAGGAACATGGGGAAATGTCACTCTGTCAGAGGTATGGGTGAGTGTGGATAAAGAAAGCCTAGTACTAATCACAGCACTGCGAGTGGGTTTGGTGGGCCTACAGGGCAGGGGCAGACTGGCCATCTGGCATTTCGGGAACATACCAGATGGGCTGGTCCATATTTAACCCAGTGGGCCTGTCTTACTTGTTTGTTTTTTGTTGTTGTTTTTTTACAGAAAAGCTACCAGCTAGCTACACACAGAGAATGCTGTGCCATGTCAGTATTTGTACAGTGCTAATCTCAACCTTGTTTAGCTTGTTTTCCAGATTCACCGTGATCCTATTTCACCCCGTATTGTGTACTCCTTAAGCATCAGTTCCCCTTTGGGGATGACGTTCTTCTGAACTCTCTATCTGAGTTAATGTTTCATGGGTTTCGGTTTCAAAACAGTGGCAATTTTAATGATTGTCAAAATTGCTACTTGGAGTACATCAGACATGAGTATATAATTGCAACCGATGTGCTGTGTGGTCAACGCGTCTCCACACACTTCCTGAATGTCGTGATGTCACAGAGTTCTGGAATCCACCACAGCTAAAGGCTTCTGAATTCTTCATAGTGTTCTTTATTCTTTCCACTCGTGTACTTGAAGCGTGTTTTAAATATGCAGAAAACATATGAAACCCGTCCGTCCTCATGTTTGGTTTCTGGGAGTCGAGTCGACTGCGTGATTGTGTTTCCTGTCACTGTGAATCAGACGGGTGAAAGGCACTGCTTTACAGCACATTGTTTTGGGTTTAAAACCAAGTGTTACAGAAAAAACATTATTCATTTATTTTTGGAAGAAATCATGAAGATAAAGGAAGGGACAGTAGATGTGTTCATCTGTAAATATTACTGTATTCACACCTCAACCTCTTGATAAAGGAGGGACAGTAGATGTGTTCATCTGTAAATATGACTGTATTCACACCTCAACCTCTTGATAAAGGAGGGACAGTAGATGTGTTAATCTGTAAATATGACTGTATTCACACCTCAACCTCTTGATAAAGGAGGGACAGTAGATGTGTTAATCTGTAAATATGACTGTATTCACACCTCAACCTCTTGATAAAGGAGGGACAGTAGAGGTGTTAATCTGTAAATATGACTGTATTCACACCTCAACCTCTTGATAAAGGAGGGACAGTAGATGTGTTAATCTGTAAATATGACTGTATTCACACCTCAACCTCTTGATAAAGGAGGGACAGTAGAGGTGTTAATCTGTAAATATGACTGTATTCACACCTCAACCTCTTGATAAAGGAAAGTAGAGGGATCACTGTATTCACACCTCAACCTCTTGATAAAGGAGGGACAGTAGAGGTGTTAATCTGTAAATATGACTGTATTCACACCTCAACCTCTTGATAAAGGAGGGACAGTAGAGGTGTTAATCTGTAAATGATGACTGTATTCAGTAGATGTGTTAATCTGTAAATATGACACCTCAACCTCTTGATAAAGGAGGGACAGTAGATGTGTTAATCTGTAAATATGACTGTATTCACACCTCAACCTCTTGATAAAGGAGGGACAGTAGATGTGTTAATCTGTAAATATGACTGTATTCACACCTCAACCTCTTGATAAAGGAGGGACAGTAGATGTGTTAATCTGTAAATATGACTGTATTCACACCTCAACCTCTTGATAAAGGAGGGACAGTAGATGTGTTAATCTGTAAATATGACTGTATTCACACCTCAACCTCTTGATAAAGGAGGGACAGTAGATGTGTTAATCTGTAAATATGACTGTATTCACACCTCAACCTCTTGATAAAGGAGGGACAGTAGATGTGTTAATCTGTAAATATGACTGTATTCACACCTCAACCTCTTGATAAAGGAGGGACAGTAGATGTGTTAATCTGTAAATATGACTGTATTCATCCCTCAACCTCTTGATAAAGGAGGGACAGTAGATGTAATCTTAATCTGTAAATATGACTGTACCTCAACCTCTTGATAAAGGAGGGACAGTAGATGTGTTAATCTGTAAATATGACATTCCCTCAACCTCTTGATAAAGAGACAGTAGATGTGTAATCTGTAAATATGACTGTATCATCCTCATCCTGTATCCATCCCTCAACCTCTTGATAAAGGAGGGACAGTAGATGTGTTAATCTGTAAATATGACTGTATTCATCCCTCAACCTCTTGATAAAGGAGGGACAGTAGATGTGTTAATCTGTAAATATGACTGTATTCATCCCTCAACCTCTTGATAAAGAGACAGTAGATGTGTTATCTGTAAATATGACTGAATTCATCCTGTATCCATCCCTCAACCTCTTGTTGGAGCTTTGCCACTACCTGTTCTCCGCCCCAGTCAGCCCACATGGCTGTGTTCTACAGTGGTACTGTACCACCGGATGGAGTCAGACATAATGCATGTGTACGCCTGGTGACCCGTGAACAATAGAGACGTTGACTGGTGGCGATGGAGCATAATGATGTGTCTGGTACGTGATCACGGCCTCCTCTGAGACCCAAATGGCAACCTAATCCCTATGTAGTGTATTATATAGGGAATATGGTGTAATTTGGGACACAAATTGGTATAAAAAAAAATACTCATAATGTCTTCTTACTGCTTCTCAATCCAGAGGGGTTTTTCTGAAATAGCTGGGGATGAGACCTAAATGACACCCTACAGTCTATAGGGTCTGTCCTAAATGACACCCTACTGTCTATAGGGTCTGTCCTAAATGACACCCTACTGTCTATAGTGTCTGTCCTAAATGACACCCTACAGTCTATAGGGTCTGTCCTAAATGACACCCTACTGTCTATAGGGTCTGTCCTAAATGACACCCTACTGTCTATAGGGTCTGTCCTAAATGACACCCTACTGTCTATATAGTGTCTCCTAAATGACACCCTACTGTCTATAGGGTCTGTCCTAAATGACACCCTACTGTCTATAGGGTCTGTCCTAAATGACACCCTACTGTCTATAGGGTCTGTCCTAAATGACACCCTACTGTCTATAGGGTCTGTCCTAAATGACACCCTACTGTCTATAGGGTCTGTCCTAAATGACACCCTACTGTCTATAGGGTCTGTCCTAAATGACACCCTACTGTCTATAGGGTCTGTTCTAAATGACACCCTACTGTCTATAGGGTCTGTCCTAAATGACACCCTACTGTCTATAGGGTCTGTCCTAAATGACACCCTACTGTCTATAGGGTCTGTCCTAAATGACACCCTACTGTCTATATCTGTCTAAATGACACCCTACTGTCTATATAGTGTCTCCTAAATGACACCCTACTGTCTATAGGGTCTGTCCTAAATGACACCCTACTGTCTATAGGGTCTGTCCTAAATGACACCCTACTGTCTATAGGGTCTGTCCTAAATGACACCCCACTGTCTATAGGGTCTGTCCTAAATGACACCCTACTGTCTATAGGGTCTGTCCTAAATGACACCCTACTGTCTATAGGGTCTGTCCTAAATGACACCCTACTGTCTATAGGGTCTGTCCTAAATGACACCCTACTGTCTATTGGGTCTGTCCTAAATGACACCCTACTGTCTATATAGTGTCTCCTAAATGACACCCTACTGTCTATAGGGTCTGTCCTAAATGACACCCTACTGTCTATAGGGTCTGTTATAAATGAAAAACCCTACTGTCTATAGGGTCTGTCCTAAATGACACCATACTGTCTATAGGGTCTGTCCTAAATGACACCCTACTGTCTATAGGGTCTGTCCTAAATGACACCATACTGTCTATAGGGTCTGTCCTAAATGACACCCTACTGTCTATAGGGTCTGTCCTAAATGACACCCTACTGTCTATAGGGTCTGTCCTAAATGACACCCTACTGTCTATAGGGTCTGTCCTAAATGACACCCTACTGTCTATAGGGTCTGTCCTAAATGACACCCTACTGTCTATAGGGTCTGTCCTAAATGACACCCTACTGTCTATATAGTGTCTCCTAAATGACACCCTACTGTCTATAGGGTCTGTCCTAAATGACACCCTACTGTCTATAGGGTCTGTCCTAAATGACACCCTACTGTCTATAGGGTCTGTCCTAAATGACACCCTACTGTCTATAGGGTCTGTCCTAAATGACACCCTACTGTCTATAGGGTCTGTCCTAAATGACACCATACTGTCTATAGGGTCTGTCCTAAATGACCCCCTACTGTCTATAGGGTCTGTCCTAAATGACACCCTACTGTCTATAGGGTCTGTCCTAAATGACACCCTACTGTCTATAGGGTCTGTCCTAAATGACACCCTACTGTCTATATAGTGTCTCCTAAATGACACCCTACTGTCTATAGCGTCTGTCCTAAATGACACCCTACTGTCTATATTGTGTCTCCTAAATGACACCCTACTGTCTATAGGGTCTGTCCTAAATGACACCCTACTGTCTATAGAGTCTGTCCTAAATGACACCCTACTGTCTATAGGGTCTGTCCTAAATGACACCCTACTGTCTATAGGGTCTGTCCTAAATGACACCCTACTGTCTATAGAGTCTGTCCTAAATGACACCCTACTGTCTATAGGGTCTGTCCTAAATGACACCCTACTGTCTATATAGTGTCTCCTAAATGACACCCTACTGTCTATAGGGTCTGTCCTAAATGTCACCCTACTGTCTATATCGTTTCTCCTAAATGACACCCTACTGTCTATATAGTGTCTCCTAAATGACCCCCTACTGTCTATAGCGTCTGTCCTAAATGACACCCTACTGTCTAAATAGTGTCTCCTAAATGACACCCTACTGTCTATTGGGTCTGTCCTAAATGTCACCCTACTGTCTATAGAGTGCACTACTTTTTACCAGAGCCCATAAGGTCCTGCACTATCGAGGGAATAGGGTGCCATTTGAGACATACTCCTGCTTGATGAGTAGGTTTCCTCCAGAATGCTGCATTGCTCTGTAATCAGGGGGGAGTCAGATATCTCTACTGTAGAACATCAGAATGTATTATTATAATCAGGGGGGTCAGATATCTCTCTAATGTAGAACATCAGGATTCATTATTATTATCAGGGGGAGCCAGAAATCTCTCTAATGTATAACATCAGGATTCATTATTATAATCAGGGGGAGTCAGATATCTCTCTACTGTAGAACATCAGGATTCATTATTATAAATGGGGGAGTCAGATATCTCTCTACTGTAGAACATCAGGATTCATTATTATAAATGGGGGAGTCAGATATCTCTCTACTGTAGAACATGAGGATTCATTATTATAATCAGGGGGAGTCAGATATCTCTCTACTGTAGAACATGAGGCTTCATTAATAGCTGCCTTGTTGTGTCCTTCCCATCTCTCTAATAATCACAAGCTGAGGAAAAAAACATGACAATTGCATATCTCCTCCTTTCCTTTTCGGCTTCACTACAATGCTGCTGTTAATTGTCTCTCCGCTCCCCCAGAAACCTAGGAGTTGGAGTTTACAGAGCTAGTGTCTTCGACGTCTCTGGCCTTTTACACTCAAATCACACAAGCAAAGACAGGTTAAAGCAAACATTTGTGAGAAATTGGGGGTTAATAGTGTGTTTTTACTCCCCTATAAATCTGTCTGATGTAATCTGAGGGAAGTCTGAAAGGTTGCAACCATAATTCCAGCTTCGTTTTTTTTTATGATCTTTTTTTTATTAGTGAATAATAATCAAACGATATAAAATGAAAGGATTGGGAATAAAATAATAAAAGTCTTGGGTTGGGGCACCGTGTACCTGGATGTCTTCAGCACAACCTCTTTCATCATGAAGACAGTAGCTCGTCTATTTCCTGCAAATTACGATTATATCCCCGCAATTAAATTACCACCCGAATTGGCCCCACATTCAGTAGCATATCCTAGTATCAGCCTCTTCATCAATCATTTCTCATTTGCACGGAAATGAAGAAAAACATAACATAAAACGATGCCCTTGTGGAATGGAAAAATATCCCAAATGCATTGGGATCTAGGTAGCCCAGATTATTTTTTTGGGGCTGACATATTTTGGGATAGTTTGGAATGTGTGCCTAAAACACAGTACAGTTCTCAAGACCCCATTCCATTTGGAAACCTTTCTCAGTTCCAAAATTGTGAAGCCTACATTCTACGTGGCCCGGGGACATGCGACTGTACGGTAGCACATCAAGAGAAACTATCACCAGACTACTGGCTTACCCAGCTTGTTAAAAGTCTGAGAGCAGACTCCAAACCGGGACCAGTTCTATAATTCAAACATATTTCCGACCCACCACACAGAACATCTATTTTGATCTATTGGACGGCCTTATTGGTGAGCGAGGAAGAGATACAAAACATGTCTGCACTGTGAAACTACAGAATACACTGACAACCAGAGATGAGGGTTACACCACAGTCATCAACTCTATTAGATGAGGGGTACACCACAGTCATCAACTCTATTAGATGAGGGGTACACTACAGTCATCAACTCTATTAGATGAGGGGTACACTACAGTCATCAACTCTATTAGATGAGGGTTACACCACAGTCATCAACTCTATTAGATGAGGGTTACACCACAGTCATCAACTCTATTAGATGAGGGGTACACTCACAGTCATCAACTCTATTAGATGAGGTTTAGATCACAATCATCAACTCTATTAGATGAGGGGTACACTACAGTCATCAACTCTATTAGATGAGGGTTAGATCACAGTCATCAACTCTATTAGATGAGGGTTAGATCACAATCATCAACTCTATTAGATGAGGGTACACTACAGTCATCAACTCTATTAGATGAGGGGGTTATCACTCTATTAGATGAGGGTTACACCACAGTCATCAACTCTATTAGATGAGGGTTACACCACAGTCATCAACTCTATTAGATGTCATCAACTCTATTAGATGGGTTACACCACAGTCATCAACTCTATTAGATGAGGGTTCATCACAGTCATCAACTCTATTAGATGAGGGGTACACTACAGTCATCAACTCTATTAGATGAGGGGTACACTACAGTCATCAACTCTATTAGATGAGGGTTACACCACAGTCATCAACTCTATTCTATTAGATGAGGGGTACACCACAGTCATCAACTCTATTAGATGACCACAGTTATCAACTCTATTAGATGAGGTTTAGATCACAATCATCAACTCTATTAGATGAGGGGTATACTACAGTCATCAACTCTATTAGATGAGGGTTACACTACAGTCATCAACTCTATTAGATGAGGGTTAGATCACAGTCATCAACTCTATTAGATGAGGGGTACACTACAGTCATCAACTCTATTAGATGAGGGTTACACCACAGTCATCAACTCTATTAGATGAGGGTTAGATCACAGTCATCAACTCTATTAGATGAGGGGTCAGTCATCAACTCTATTAGATGAGGGGTACACTACAGTCATCAACTCTATTAGATGAGGGTTACACCACAGTCATCAACTCTATTAGATGAGGGGTACAGTCATCAACTCTATTAGTGATCAGTCACTCTATTAGATGAGGGTTACCACAGTCATCAGTCATCAACTCTATTAGATGAGGGTTAGATCACAATCATCAACTCTATTAGATGAGGGGTACACCACAGTCATCAACTCTATTAGATGAGGGTTAGATCACAGTCATCAACTCTATTAGATGAGGGTTAGATCACAATCATCAACTCTATTAGATGAGGGGTATACTACAGTCATCAACTCTATTAGATGAGGGTTACACTACAGTCATCAACTCTATTAGATGAGGGTTAGATCACAGTCATCAACTCTATTAGATGAGGGTTAGATCACAGTCATCAACTCTATTAGATGAGGGGTACACTACAGTCATCAACTCTATTAGATGAGGGTACACTACAGTCATCAACTCTATTAGGGTTACACCACAGTCATCAACTCTATTAGATGAGGGGGTTACACCACAGTCATCAACTCTATTAGATGAGGGTACACCACAGTCATCAACTCTATTAGATGAGGGTTAGATCACAGTCATCAACTCTATTAGATGAGGGTACACTACAGTCATCAACTCTATTAGATGAGGGTTACACTACAGTCATCAACTCTATTAGATGAGGGGTAGATCACAGTTATCAACTCTATTAGATGAGGTTTAGATCACAATCATCAACTCTATTAGATGAGGGGTACACTACAGTCATCAACTCTATTAGATGAGGGTTAGATCACAGTCATCAACTCTATTAGATGAGGGTTACACTACAGTCATCAACTCTATTAGATGAGGGTTAGATCACAGTCATCAACTCTATTAGATGAGGGTTAGATCACAGTCATCAACTCTATTAGATGAGGGTTAGATCACAGTCATCAACTCTATTAGATGAGGGTTAGATCACAGTCATCAACTCTATTAGATGAGGGGTACACCACAGTCATCAACTCTATTAGATGAGGGTTACGCCACAGTCATCAACTCTATTAGATGAGGGTTAAACCACTGTCATCAACTCTATTAGATGAGGGTTACACCACAGTCATCAACTCTATTAGATGAGGGTTATCCAGAGAGTGACTGAGTGCATTCTTTATCCCTCAAGATGTATTTACCTACTGGTTCACTCTTGTCTTTCTTCCCTCTCTTTCTTCCCTCTCTTTCTTCCCCTCTTTCTTCCCTCTCTTTCTTCCCTCTCTTCCTTCCCTCTCTTTCTTCCCTCTCTTTCTTCCCCTCTTTCTTCCCCTCTTTCTTCTCTCTATTTCTTCCCCTCTTTCTTCCCCTCTTTCTTCTCTCTATTTCTTCCCCTCTTTCTTCCCCTCTTTCTTCCCTCTCTTTCCTCCCTCTCTTTCTTCCCCTCTTTCTTCCCCCTTTCTTCTCTCTATTTCTTCCCCTCTTTCTTCTCCTCTTTCTCCCCTCTCTTTCTTCCCCCTCTTTATTCCCTCTTTCTTTACCTCCACCTATTTCTTTGACTGTGCTTCAGGCAATTACAGTAACGTTGCATTTGTCAATCACATCCATTCATGCATGGTTTCCTGAAATAATTACCTGGTGACTGGCGTCTCCTTTCCTGGACTAGCAGCTTGGTAAAGACAAGCCCCTGAGTATTAATTACGGCGGAGAGGACATTTGCCGAGAAGCAAAGTATTTTAATGGTAAGACTGATGTAACATGATTGTTTTGATGTTTTTTTTTCTTACTAACATGACAATCATTGGTGTCCCCCTGGTCATCAGCATAGATTAGTTAGAATAGTCAGGGGAGACCATTACCAAGCTGTGTACCATTTGATAACAATGAGGCATAGACACACAAACCCACACACGAACACACAAACATTTTCACCAAAACAATAAAAAAAATGTTTGGTTTTTTTCTTCATAAAAAGCGAGAACACCCTGGAAAGTAAACATCTCTAAATACAAGAGGACTCCTGCCAAAGCAGCACAAGTCCAGAGCTATTTGCTGGGGTGAAGAGGCTACTTTGGAAGTAACTTCCACTGGAAGAGATGCTTTCAAGGAAGCGTCTCTCAAACAGCTTACATAAAAGATGCCATTTATTGCAAAGGTTATTTTCCTGAAGGGTTGTTGTGGTGTGTGGGAGGCAGGCAGGCAGGCAGGCAGGCAGGCAGGCAGGCAGGCAGGCAGGCAGGCAGACAGACAGACAGACAGACAGACAGACAGACAGACAGACAGACAGACAGACAGAGACAGACAGACAGACAGACAGACAGACAGACAGACAGACAGGCAGGCAGGCAGGCAGGCAGGCAGGCAGGCAGGCAGACAGGTAGAATCAGGAATTCCCCAGGGCAGCTGTCTAGGCCCCTTACTTTTTTCAATCTTTATGAACGCCATGCCACTGGCCAGTGAGTCTAATTATGCAGATGACTCAACACTATACACATCACCTACTACAGCAACTAAAATGACTGCAACACTAAACAAAGAGCTGCAGTTAGTTTCAGAAATGGTGGCAAGGAATAAGTTAGAGCTACATTTTTCAAAAAACTAAAAGCATTGTATCAGGGACAAATCATTCACTAAACCTAAATCTTGTAATAAATAATGTGGAAATTGAGCAAGTTGAGGTGAATAAACTGCTTGGAGTAACCCTGGTTTGTAAACTGTCATGGTCAAAACATACTGATATAAGAGGGAGAAATCTGTCCATAATAAAGCGCTGCTCTACCTTCATAACAGCACTATCAACCAGGCAGGTCCTTCAGGCCCTAGTTTCTACCTTCTTAACAGCACTATCACCAAGGCAGGTCCTACAGGCCCTAGTTTCTACCTTCTTAACAGCACTATCACCAAGGCAGGTCCTACAGGGCCTAGTTTCTACCTTCTTAACAGCACTGTCAACAAGGCAGGTCCTACAGGCCCTAGTTTCTACCTTCTTAACAACACTATCACCAAGGCAGGTCTTACAGGCCCTAGTTTCTACAACACTATCAACAAGGCAGGTCCTATAGGCCCTAGTTTCTACCTTCTTAACAACACTACCAACAAGGCAGGTCCTACAGGCCCTAGTTTTTTTTTGTTCAGTCGTATGGTCAGGTGCCACAAAGAGGGACATAGGAAAACTGCTTAAAGCTAGGCGTCCCGCTAGCAGGAAATATAAATCATGCCTTACCTTTGACAAGCTTCTTTTGTTGGCACTCCAATATGTCCCATAAACATCACAAATGGTTTCTTTTGTTCAATTAATTCCGTCGATATATATATCCAAAATGTCCATTTATTTGCCGCGTTTGATCCGGAAAAAAAAACAGCTTCCAATTTGCGCAACGTCACTACAAAATATATCTCAAAAGTTACCTGTAAACTGCCAAAACATTTCAAACAACTTTTGTAATGGAACGTTAGGTTTTTTTTAAATGTTAATAATCTTTCTGTCTTTCTGTTTTCAGGGGCGGCAGGGTAGCCTAGTGGTTAGAGCGTTGGACTAGTGACCGGAAGGTTGTGAGTTCAAACCCCTGAGCTGACAAGGTACAAATCTGTCGTTCTGCCCGTGTGTTCCCAGGCCGTCATTGAAAATAAGAATGTGTTCTTAACTGACTTGCCTGGTTAAATAAAGGTAAAATAAAATAAAAAAATAAATACAGGACGATTGAAAGAGCAACCCCTTACAGTTTCACTCTTCCATGAGTCATGATTTCAGTAGACCTATGTGCCAGTCGGATTAGCCCCAGACATCTTGCACAGGTGTACATTAATCACACACTTTGGAATTAGATGTTATTTCCCACCCATCTAGGATTGCTGAGCCAGAGCAGAGTAGAACAGGTCCTCTGAGCAGGGCCCTCTGTTGACTTGGACCCCCCTGATCTCTCTCTGTCACATGGGGGCTCAATGAGAGGAGGGCTGGCCTGGGGCTCCATCTGGAAAGAGCTTAGCTGGGCTTGATTAACCTTCACTGGTGCAACGGACCAAATAGAAGAGTCACAAAAGTGCAAACCCTGCCTAGTCTAGCATTCTTGTCATGCTAAAGAAAATCCTTAAAAGTATTTGAAAGATTTTAAAATGGTATTTGAACCTTTGTCTGCTGACTGACTGTAAATACTCATCTCATATGTATATACTGTACTCTATATCATCTACTGCATCCTTATGTAATACATGTATCACTAGCCACTTTGTTTACATACTCATATGTATATACTGTACTCGATACCATCGACTGCATCCTTATGTAATACATGTATCACTAGCCACTTTAACTATGCCACTTTGTTTACATACTCATCTCATATGTATATACTGTACTCGATACCATCTACTGTATCTTGCCTATGCTGCTCTGTACCATCACTCATTCATATATCTTTATGTACATATTCTTCATCCCTTTACACTTGTGTGTATAAGGGAGTAGTTGTGGAATTGTTAGGTTAGATGACTCGTTGGTTATTACTGCATTGTCGGAACTAGAAGCACAAGCATTTCGCTACACTCGCATTAACATCTGCTAACCATGAGTATGTGACAAATAACATTTTGATTTGATTTGGCCTTTATATAACAGGAGAAAAACAGAGAAAGAGAAACATGGTCCTGAATAGATCCCCATGGTTTGAGATTGGAATTAATTCATTACCCATCTGCCCTTTCATTGTGTCACCTCTACAGTGACTAGTGGAAATGACCATTCAAATAGGACTAACACATGTGAAGACATACTTAGCCTATGTAATGGTGTAAAAAAAAAAGCATGATTGTTTTCTTTCAAACCAGTACAATCCTTTTTTCCTCTCTCTCGAATACCTCAAATGAAACCAAATGTGAAGGGAGAAAAAAAACAAAAAAGAGGATGCAAAGCAAAGCTCATTAGGATCTGAGTAGCTGCTGTCTCCTCCTGCACTGTCCAAGGAGCTGAAATTCATCTTCAGATGAGCCTACAGGGAGATGAGCTGCCACTTTAATTAGTGTTCAGTCATTTCAATAATGAGTGACAATTCATTGGGGCTTTTAGGTTGGTCTTCTCCGTCAGAAGTCAATCAATAATCTGCTGTGTGTGCGTGTGCGTCCGTGCGTGCGTGCGTGTGTGTGTGTGTGTGTGCACGTGTGTGTGTGTGTGTGTGTGTGTGTGTTTGTGTGTGCACGTGCGTGCGTGCATGCGTGTGTGTGTGCGCGCGTGTGTGTGTGTGTGCTTTCTCCAATCCCCCCTCCTTAATCCCCCCATCATCAAGACCAGAAAGTGGCCCGGTTAAGTTCCATCAGCAGAGAAAATAAATGGGGAGAGGGTCCCTGTGAAACTACAGAGACAACCGACTGTAATAGAGGATGGACGGTAGGAGGAGGGAAGCCTTTCCCCCATCGGTTGGTTTCATGTTATTGGATGAAAAGGCAGGTTCTTTAGTAGCTGGTAAGGGGCTCTCTCACAGTGAAAACAATTTGCCCTGGCTGATGCAGGAGTGATTAGGGGTAAGTGAGCTGAGGAGCAGGGATTATTCCTGTAGTCCCCAGGCCACCACCTCAGAACAGAGATCCACTATGGAAGCGAATTGTTCTGTAAATGTAACAGGGCTTGTTGTAGCTACATGTACGAAGGTTGGGTTGGTCTTTATATAGCTAAGTGGGGGTGTATTTACCAGAAGCCAACAGGACCTACCTGAAACTTACCTGTCCAACAGATCCTCATATTTCAGTTGCAAAACGTTTACTGTCATCTACAAGTCCATGCTAGGTAAAGCTCCGCCTTATCTCAGTTCACTGGTCACGATGGCAACACCCATCCGTAGCACGCGCTCCAGCAGGTGTATCTCACTGATCATCCCTAAAGCCAACACCTCATTTGGCTGCCTTTCGTCCCAGTTCTCTGCTGCCTGTGACTGGAACGAATTGCAAAAATCGCTGAAGTTGGAGACTTTTATCTCCCTCACCAACTTCAAACATCAGCTATCTGAGCAGTTAACCGATCGCTGCAGCTGTACATAGTCTATCGGTAAATAGCCCACCCATTTTTACCTACCTCATCCCCATACTGTTTTTATTTATTTACTTTTCTGCTCTTTTGCACACCAATATCTCTACCTGTACATGACCATCTGATCATTTATCACTCCAGTGTTATTATCTGCAAAATTGTAATTATTCTCCTACCTCCTCATGCCTTTTGCACACAATGTATATAGACTCCCTTTTTTTTCTACTGTGTTATTGACTTGTTAATTGTTTACTCCATGTGTAACTCTGTGTTGTCTGTTCACACTGCTATGCTTTACCTTGGCCAGGTCGCAGTTGCAAATGAGAACTTGTTCTCAACTAGCCTACCTGGTTAAATAAACCTGGTTAAATGTTCTCAACTAGCCTACCTGGTTAAATAAAGGTGTTCTCAACTAGCCTACCTGGTTAAATAAAGGTGTTCTCAACTAGCCTACCTGGTTAAATAAAGGTGTTCTCAACTAGCCTACCTGGTTAAATAAAGGTGTTCTCAACTAGCCTACCTGGTTAAATAAAGGTGTTCTCAACTAGCCTACCTGGTTAAATAAAGGTGAAATATAAAAATAAAAAAATAAATAAAAGTTTGGAGCAAACGGTTTTCTATGTTAAAAAAAAAAAAAAATTATAAGGTGCAGAATGTTTTACAACAGTGTGTAACTAATGAATACATGGTACACCCCATGGTTAGGTTGGGCTGTAACTAACTGACGGTACCATGGCTAGGTTGGGCTGTAGCTATTTGAGAAATCAAGCACACAGACATGCAAACTCCATAAAAACATTGGGCAGTGGAATGGCCTTGAAGAGCTCAGTGACTTTAAATGTGGCACCGTCATAGGGTTTCACCCTACCAACAAGTCAGTTCGGCAAATTTCTGCCCTGTTAGAGCTGCCCCAGTCAACTGTAAGTGCTGTTATTGTGAAATGGAAACGTCTAGGAGCAACAACGACTCCGCCACAAAGTTGTAGGCCACACAATCTCACAGAACAGGACCGGAGAGAGCTGAAGCACCTAGCACGTAAAAATCATCTGTCCTCAATTACTGCTGAGGTCCAAACTGCGTCTGGAAGCAACTTCAGCACAAGAACACTTACCTTTTAAGATCTTCCTCTGTTTGCAATCCCAAGGGTCCCCGCTACATAACAAATGGTCGTTTTGTTAGTCCTTCTTTATATCCCCAAAAAGTCTGTGTAGTTGGCGCGCTTGATTCAGTAATCCACCTGTTCACCTCGTTCAAAATGCATACAAAGGAATCCCAAAGGTTACCAATAAACTTCAACCAAACAAGTCAAACAATGTTTCTAATCAAACCTCAGGTACCCTAATATTTAAATGAACGATCAAATTTAAGACGGAGAATAGTATGTTCAATACTGGAGATAAATAACGAAGTGCGCACCCTCATCCACGCACACCACAAGACTACAGTCAAAATGAGAGCCACCTATAAAAACTACAAATTCTAGCTCATTTAAAAAAAAACAAGCCTGAAACCCTTTCTAAAGACTGTTGACATCTAGTGGAAGCCATAGGAACTGCGATCTGGGACGATTTCCTTTGATTTTCCCCATAGACAACCATTTCCATGGGTGGTGACCTCAAAATAAAAATTCAGGATGGATTCTGCTTGGGTTTTCGCCTGCCATATCAGTTCTGTTATACTCACAGACATTACTGTAACAGTGTTAGAAACTTCAGAGTGTTTTCTATGCAATACTACTATCCAATACTACTATTTACGTGCTACCATCTAATTCTACTAATTATATGCATATCCTAGCTTCTGGGCCTGAGTAACAGGCAGTTTACTTTGGGCACCTCAGTCATCCGAACTTCTGAATAATGCCCCATATCCCTAAGAAGTTTTAATGGTCTTGCTCACATTGGATACAGAGAGTGTGATCACAAAGTCATCCAGAACAGCTGGTTCTCTCATGCATGCTTCAGTGTTGCTTGCCTCGAAGCGAGCATAAAAAAGGCAAGAGGCCCTTTTCAGGAAGTCTGCTGATTATGATGCCTCAGGCTGTGTAATATAAGCATTAGATGCCAAGTGTCTGCACAATGACTGGGTTAAAGAGTTTCTACAAAGAGGCAGGGCCTGGATGATTCTCTGTGTCTACAAACATACAGGGTTTACTGAACTGTACATATAGACAGTAATTCTGTAACCAGGAAAACATCTGCATAATAACATTAACGTCATATGGTGTCTAAGTGCGGTAATGTAAATATAGAAAACGTACAGTTGCAGGAGAGAAAATAAGCTAAAACAAACCCTTTCCCTCTCTACCTGACCCTTGGTGTGTGAAAGGCATGATCCAAAGCTTTTAACTACCTCCTTAATGCATCTTTATTCATTATTCATAGTGAATTTATACTCTGCCTAATTAAGGCAGCTCTGTCTATCAACGTGACCCTCTGAAGGAACTGCTCCGATGGTGAAGATAAATGGCTTGCACTGCACACTTAATGAGAGGGAGGGTCACCTAGGGGGCACAAGGCTGGTTGTTAGCAAGCCTCGCAGGGCCACGACTAGTCTCTGTCCCGAATGTCACCCTCTTGCCCTAAACAGTGCAGAACTTATGACCGGTGCCCATTTGGGAATATGGTGCCTTTTGGGATGCAGTTCTACTGTACTTAAAACCACTATGTTCAGTCTGTTGGTCTGTAGCTACTGCAGTATGACATCTCTAATCTCTTCGACCACTATCTCCTGCCTGGTGGTCCTCTGTCCCCAGCTACTGTAGTATCACATCTCTCTCCTCTTCGACCACTATCTCCTGCCTGGTGGTCCTCTGTCCCCAGCTACTGTAGTATCACATCTCTAATCTCTTCGACCACTATCTCCTGCCTGGTGGTCCTCTGTCCCCAGCTATTGTAGTATCACATCTCTAACCTCTTCGACCACTATCTCCTGCCTGGTGGTCCTCTGTCCCCATCTACTGTAGTATCACATCTCTAACCTCTTCGACCACTATCTCCAGCCTGGTGGTCCTCTGTCCCCAGCTACTGCAGTATCACTTCCCTCTCCTCTTCGACCACTATCTCCTGCCTGGTGGTCCTCTGTCCCCAGCTACTGCAGTATCACATCTCTAACCTCTTCGACCACTATCTCCTGTCTGGTGGTCCTCTGTCCCCAGCTACTGCAGTATCACTTCCCTCTCCTCTTCGACCACTATCTCCTGCCTGGTGGTCCTCTGTCCCCAGCTACTGCAGTATCACATCTCTAACCTCTTCGACCACTATCTCCTGTCTGTTGGTCCTCTGTCCCCAGCTACTGCAGTATCACATTCCTCTCCTCTTCGACCACTATCTCCTGCCTGGTGGTCCTCTGTCCCCAGCTACTGTAGTATCACATCCCTCTCCTCTTCGACCACTATCTCCTGCCTGGTGGTCCTCTGTCCCCAGCTACTGCAGTATCACATCTCTAACCTCTTCGACCACTATCTCCTGCCTGGTGGTCCTCTGTCCCCAGCTACCGTAGTATCACATCCCTCTCCTCTTCGACCACTATCTCCTGTCTGGTGGTCCTCTGTCCCCAGCTACTGTAGTATCACATCTCTCTCCTCTTCGGCCACTATCTCCCTCCTGGTGGTCCTCTGTCCCCAGCTACTGCAGTATCACATCCCTCTCCTCTTCGACCACTATCTCCTGTCTGTTGGTCCTCTGTCCCCAGCTACTGCAGTATCACATCTCTAACCTCTTCGACCACTATCTCCCTCCTGGTGGTACTCTGTCCCCAGCTACTGCAGTATCACATCCCTCTCCTCTTCGACCACTATCTCCTGTCTGTTGGTCCTCTGTCCCCAGCTACTGTAGTATCACATCCCTCTCCTCTTCGACCACTATCTCCTGTCTGTTGGTCCTCTGTCCCCAGCTACTGTAGTATCACATCTCTAACCTCTTCGACCACTATCTCCTACCTGGTGGTCCTCTGTCTCCAGCTACTGTAGTATCACATCCCTCTCCTCTTCGACCACTATCTCCTGCCTGGTGGTCCTCTGTCCCCAGCTACTGTAGTATCACATCTCTCTCCTCTTCGGCCACTATCTCCCTCCTGGTGGTCCTCTGTCCCCAGCTACTGCAGTATCACATCCCTCTCCTCTTCGACCACTATCTCCTGTCTGTTGGTCCTCTGTCCCCAGCTACTGCAGTATCACATCTCTAACCTCTTCGACCACTATCTCCCTCCTGGTGTTCCTCTGTCCCCAGCTACTGCAGTATCACATCCCTCTCCTCTTCGACCACTATCTCCTGTCTGTTGGTCCTCTGTCCCCAGCTACTGTAGTATCACATCCCTCTCCTCTTCGACCACTATCTCCTGTCTGTTGGTCCTCTGTCCCCAGCTACTGTAGTATCACATGTCAGCAGCTAATGGGGATCCATAATAAATACAAATGCACATTTTATAAATATTTTTTGCTACATACAGTATACATACATTTTACTTACACATGTTACATACATGGGACTTTTATATAAAGCATTCACATAACAATAACACTTTACAAAACATAAACGCTTTACTCCCACCCCTCAACCCATCCCACCTATCACCATAGACAACCTCTCTCAGCCCATCCCACCTATCACCATAGAGAACCTCTCTCAGCCCATCCCAACTATCACCATAGACAACCTCTCTCAGCCCATCCCAGCTATCACCATAGACAACCTCTCTCAGCCCATCCCAGCCATCACCATAGACAACCTCTCTCAGCCCATCCCAGCTATCACCATAGACCACCTCTCTCAGCCCATCCCACCTATCACCATAGACCACCTCTCTCAGCCCATCCCACCTATCACCATAGACAACCTCTCTCAGCCCATCCCGCCTATCACCATAGACAACCTCTCTCAGCCCATCCCACCTATCACCATAGACAACCTCTCTCAGCCCATCCCACCTATCACCATAGACCACCTCTCTCAACCCATCCCACCCATAGCCAAAGACCACCTCTCTCAGCCCATCCCACATATCACCATAGACCCACTCTCTCAGCCCATCCCACCTATCACCATAGACCACCTCTCTCAGCCCATCCCACCTATCACCATAGACCTCAGCTCTTTAATCCCACCTCTCTCAGCCCATCCCATCTATCACCATAGACCAACTCTCAGACCATCCCATCTATCACCATAAACCACCTCTCAGCCCATCCCACCTATCACCATAGACCACCTCTCAGACCATCCCACCTATCACCATAGACCACCTCTCAGACCATCCCACCTATCACCATAGACCTCAGCTCTTTAATCCCACCTCTCTCAGACCATCCCATCTATCACCATAGACCACCTCTCAGACCATCCCACCTATCACCATAGACCACCTCTCAGCCCATCCCACCTATCACCATAGACCACCCTCTCAGCCCATCCCACCTATCACCATAGACCACCTCTCAGCCCATCCCACCTATCACCATAGACCACCCTCTCAGCCCATCCCACCTATCACCATAGACCTCAGCTCTTTAATCCCACCTCTCTCAGTCCATCCCACCTATCACCATAGACCACCGTCGTTTGGTCTCCATGTGCCAGATATCTTTCAATTGTAATGTGATGTTTTACAAAATGTTTGAACCTTTCAAATCGTATTTTATCCACAGATTGTGAGCTAAAGATGAAAAACGTTCCTATGAGTATTACTATGTCATTTATTGACTGACTATGGCTTTCCAAATCACCCAACACTTCTATTTATAATGTTCATTTTAATTGCATGTTGTGAATTTTTAACCATTCCTGAACCTGTGACCAGAAACTAGCTACACTGGGGCAATAACAGAATAAATTATCTATTGATTCTGTCTCTTCGCAGCAAAATCTACAGAGCGGAGATTGTTGTATGCCCAATATAAACGCTTTAGCTGGAAATGTTTCAGTTAAAAAAAATATGAGTTTTCTAGTGCAATATTGAGGGCGACGGCTGATATGTCCTGTATCCTGCTGTGTATCCTAGCAGTATATCCTCTGTGGAGGTGGTGCTTCTGCTTCACATGTGCTGTTTGCTTTCCCCATCAGCTCCTCACCATACCAGACATCTGTGCCCCATGCAGCTCACCCTGTAGCGTTCTAGGGCTTCTCTATCTACTGACCATGGAGCACGACAGCATTACGCCAACTGGCCTGAGTGTCAGAGTCAGCCTGGCCCAGATCTGGCTTGCCCAAGTGGCACTTTGGCCCAGATATGTTCCAGACCGTGCCCAGACACCAACCTGGCTCACCAAGCAAGAGCCATTGAAGCCCTGAATGGATGTCTGGCCAATCGGCCATTCTGGTATAATCTGTTTGTTTTTCACTTGCTGATCATCAATGCCATGCTAAAACTTTGGACCTGGTAACCAACACCAGTACCACTGTAGACTGGACCAGGTAGCCAACACCAGTACCACTACCAGTGTAGACTGGACCTGGTAACCAACATCAGTACCACTGTAGATTGGACCAGGTAACCAACATCAGTACCACTGTAGACTGGACCAGGTAGCCAACACCAGTACCACTACCAGTGTAGACTGGACCTGGTAACCAACATCAGTACCACTGTAGATTGGACCAGGTAACCAACATCAGTAACACTGTAGATTGGACCAGGTAACCAACATCAATCAGTACCACTGTAGACTGGAACAGGTAACCAACATCAGTACCACTGTAGACTGGACCAGGTAGCCAACACCAATACCACTGTAGACTGGACCAGGTAGCCAACACCAATACCACTGTAGACTGGACCTGGTAACCAACATCAGTACCACTGTAGATTGGACCAGGTAACCAACATCAGTACCACTACCAGTGTAGATTGGACCAGGTAACCAACACCAGTACCACTGTAGACTGGACCAGGTAGCCAACACCAGTACCACTGTAGACTGGACCAGGTAGCCAACACCAGTACCACTACCAGTGTAGATTGGACCAGGTAACCAACACCAGTACCACTGTAGACTGGACCAGGTAGCCAACACCAGTACCACTACCAGTGTAGACTGGACCTGGTAACCAACATCAGTACCACTGTAGATTGGACCAGGTAACCAACATCAATCAGTACCACTGTAGACTGGACCAGGTAGCCAACATCAGTACCACTGGAGACTGGACCTGGTAACCAACATCAGTACCACTGTAGACTGGACCAGGTAGCCAACACCAGTACCACTGTAGACTGGACCTGGTAACCAACATCAGTACCACTGTAGATTGGACCAGGTAACCAACATCAGTACCACTGTAGACTGGACCAGGTAACCAACATCAATCAGTACCACTGTAGACTGGACCTGGTAACCAACATCAGTACCACTGTAGACTGGACCTGGTAACCAACATCAGTACCACTGTAGACTGGACCTGGTAACCAACACCAGTACCACTGTAGACTGGACCAGGTAACCAACATCAGTACCACTGTAGACTGGACCTGGTAACCAACACCAGTACCACTGTAGACTGGACCTGGTAACCAACACCAGTACCACTACCAGTGTAGACTGGACCTGGTAACCAACATCAGTACCACTGGAGACTGGACCTGGTAACCAACACCAGTACCACTGTAGACTGGACCAGGTAACCAACACCAGTACCACTGTAGACTGGACCTGGTAACCAACACCAGTACCACTGTAGACTGGACCAGGTAACCAACACCAGTACCACTGTAGACTGGACCAGGTAACCAACATCAGTACCACTGTAGACTGGACCTGGTAACCAACAGCAGTACCACTGTAGCAGGTAACCATCACTAGTACCACTGTAGAGTGGACCAGGTAACCAACACCAGTACCAGTGGGGACTGGACCAGGTAACCAACATCAGTACCACTGTAGACTGGACCTGGTAACCAACATCAGTACCAGTGGAGACTGGACCAGGTATCCAACATCAGTACCACTGGAGACTGGACCAGGTAACCAACATCAGTACCACTGTAGACTGGACCTGGTAACCAACATCAGTACCACTGTAGACTGGACCTGGTAACCAACACCAGTACCACTGTAGACTGGACCTGTTAACCAACATCAGTACCACTGTAGACTGGACCAGGTAGACTGGACCTGGTAACCAACACCAGTACTACTGTAGATTGGACCTGGTAACCAACACCAGTACCACTGTAGATTGGACCTGGTAACCAACACCAGTACCAGTGGGGACTGGGCCTGGTAACCAACATCAGTACCACTGTAGACTGGACCAGGTAACCAACACCAGTACCACTGTAGACTGGACCAGGTAACCAACATCAGTACCACTGTAGACTGGACCTGGTAACCAACATCAGTACCACTGTAGACTGGACCAGGTAACCAACACCAGTACCACTGTAGACTGGACCTGGTAACCAACATCAGTACCACTGTAGACTGGACCAGGTAACCAACAGCAGTACCACTGTAGACTGGACCTGGTAACCAACACCAGTACCACTGTAGACTGGACCAGGTAACCAACACCAGTACCAGTGGGGACTGTTTGAGTGACAGATTCCAACAAGGTGTGTTTGGTTTGGCCAATCAGAATTCTCTCCATTAAATGTTGTGTTGAATTTCTGTAAAGATGTAGCTCATGATAGCAGAGCAGCTAAGAACCCAATGCAGCATTACTCAGTGATTCATCATCCAATGCCCATTGTAATCGTTCTAGTAGAAACAACCCAACTACGCAGGGTCAGATCCAATTATGTATCTATACACTAGATGACTGATAGGGGGCGCTGTGTTGAAGCCACTGTGCTTCCATCTTGGTACTCTCCCACCATTATTATACATGTTACATTTGTATTTGTTAAGGTTTTCTTCCGGTGAAGGAGAGGACCAAAATGCAACGTGGTTATTATTAAACTTATTTAATAAATATGAAAACAAACAATACAAAAACCGTGAAAAACCAAAACAGCCTTATCCTGTGCAAACAAACACAGAGACAGGAACAATCACCCACAAAACACTCAAAGAATATGGCTGCCTAAATATGGTTCCCAATCAGAGAACAACGATAAACACCTGCCTCTGATTGAGAACCACTCCAGGCAACCATAGACTTTTCTAGACAACCCCACTATACCACAATCCCAATACCTACAAAAAAAAACAAGACCAAACACACCACATAAATCACCCATGTCACACCCTGGCCTGACCAAAATAATAAAGAAAACACTAAATACTAAGACCAGGGCGTAACAGTATTCTATTACAGACACCTTTATGTATACTGATAAATTATATTATGTGAACTAAACATAAAAAAATAAAAAATAAAAATGAAATATGTAAAAATCCTTGAAGTTTAATTGTTAGAGATTACTAATGTTACTGTCCACACGACAACAACAAAGGCATACTTAAATACATGTTATTCTGTCCTTTGAAACATTGAATTGATATCCTGCAGAATTGCATTCATTGCTATGGATGACTGCTCCTACTGGGGAGCAGTAGTTTCAAAGTTGTTTGAAACTACTGGTTCCTAGTTGTTTCAAAGCCTCTCGACGGCCATTACGTACTGTAACATCAGCAATCCAGGGTTTATATACATCATTGGTCAGAACAGGTCATGGGGTCAGAGGTGAAAACTGTTTGCTAGAGGGTGGGGTCGGGGTTTGTCGGGTTGGGGGGGGGGTGAAACATTACCACCTTAATCCTCTGAA
Organism: Oncorhynchus tshawytscha; assembly: GCF_018296145.1. Taxonomy (NCBI): domain Eukaryota; kingdom Metazoa; phylum Chordata; class Actinopteri; order Salmoniformes; family Salmonidae; genus Oncorhynchus; species Oncorhynchus tshawytscha. The sequence continues at coordinate 133,330 of NW_024609642.1, forward strand.
CCGCATCACCACCACATATATAATCCACATTAAAAACATTACCACATTACCTTATTTTCCACCATCATTTGCAAATAAATTCATTAAAGATCCTACAATGTGATTTTCTGGATTTTTTTCCCTCATTTTGTCTGTCATAGTTGAAGTGTACCTATGATGAAAATTACAGGCCTCTCTCATCTTTTTAAGTGGGAGAACTTGCACAATTGGTGGCTGACTAAATACTTTTTTTGCCCCACTGTATATAATCCACATTAAAAATGTACCTTGTTGTCAGAAGCCCTTATTGGTCTTATTTTGAGGGAGAGTGTGTTCAGTTAAAATGTTTATTTCCATGCCAAATTGAAGGCTCCTTTCCTTGTCTCCTTTCCTTTTGTTCTCTCTCTCTATTTTCAAGCTGTCACCTCAAGACAAGCAAACTGCTTAAGACAGTAATGACAGTCATCTTTTTGATAAGGCAGTAAGTTACTCTGTTATGAAGTCCCATGGGAGCGGTGTTGTTTTGGCGGGGGTGGGGGGGGGGTGTATAACGTGAGTTGGAGAGGCCCGTATTTACACATTTCACAGTCCTATCTGTTCGAGAGACATGTCAAGCATGTTGCTGTGGTGCTCGCATGGCGTGAAAACAGATCGCAACAAGTGTCTCTGAGTGACTATGAAAACCCTCAGTCATGTTAGCCTGTTTCAAAACTGGAGAACGCTGTGCTGTCATGGTAGCAGTGTAGTTGACAGGAGATTTTGCAAATCTTAGAGAAATGTAGTTAAAAAAAAAGCATAGAACCAACACATTTCAGTTTTTGGGCTTCATCAGGCTTTTGGCCTGGCTGCAGCAGCAATCATAGTGGATTAAAAATGTAGGAAGTGGATTACAATTTTATACACTGTATAGTGGATTACAACTATATAAAGTGGATTACATCTATATATAGTGGATTACAATTTTATATACTGTATAGTGGATTACAACTATATATAGTGAATTACAACTACACATAGTGGACTACAACTATATATAGTGGATTACAACTATATATGGTGGATTACAGCTATATATAGTGGATTACAGCTATATATAGTGGATTACAACTATATATGGTGGATCACAACTACACATAGTGGATTACAACTACACATAGTGGATTACAACTACACATAGTAGATTACAACTACACATAGTGGATTACAGCTACACATAGTGGATTACAGCTATATATATATAGTGGGTTACAACTACACGGTGGATTACAACTACACATAGTGGGTTACAACTACACATAGTTAATTACAACTACACATAGTGGATTACATCTACACTGTGGATTACAACTACACATAGTGGATTACAGCTACACATAGTGGATTACAGCTACACATAGTGGATTACAGCTACACATAGTGGATTACAGCTACACATAGTGGATTACAACTACACATAGTGGATTACAACTACACATAGTAATTACAACTACACATAGTGGATTACAGCTATATATATAGTGGATTACAACTACACATAGTTAATTACAACTACACATAGTGGATTACAGCTATATATATAGTGGATTACAACTACACATAGTGGATTACAACTACACATAGTTAATTACAACTACACATAGTGGATTACAGCTATATATATAGTGGATTACAACTACACATAGTTAATTACAACTACACATAGTGGATTACAGCTATATATATATAGTGGATTACAACTACACATAGTGGGTTACAACTACACATAGTGGATTACAGCTATATATATATAGTGGATTAAAACTACACATAGTGGGTTACATCTACACATAGTGGATTACAACTACACATAGTGGGTTACAACTACACATAGTGGATTACAGCTATATATATAGTGGATTACAACTACACATAGTGGGTTACAACTACACATAGTGGATTACATGGCAACATTAGCAGTACTAGTTATGTAACATCTTTTAACAAGCTCGCTGAGAGCCGGGAACCAAGTTCAAGGAGTGAGTGTTTTACTAAATAAATTACTCAATAAACACGAAAACACAAACAACACACCGACATAGACACAGAGTCAATAACCCCTGAGGAAAGAACCAAGGGGAGACAGAGACAGATACAGGGAAGATAATCAAGGAGGTGATGGAGTCCAGGTGAGTGTCATGAGGCGCTGGTAGCGCTTGACGATGGTGACAGGAGTGCGGGATAATCAGCAGCCTGATGACCTCGAGGCCGGAGAGGGAGTATACGTCACACATATTGTCACGTTCTGACCTGAGTTCTTTTGTTATTTCTTTGTTTTAGTATGCTCAGGGCGTGAGTTGGGTGTGTTGTCTATGTTAGTTTTTCTATGATTTTGCTATTTCTGTGTTTGGCCTGGTACGGTTCTCTCGCAATCAGAGGCAGCTGTCAATCGTTGTCCCTGATTGAGAACCATATTTAGGTAGCCTGTTTTCTATTGTGTTTGGTGGGTGATTGTTTTCTGTTTCCTGTTGTGTGTCTGCACCAGCCAGAACTGTTCCAGAACTGTTTCCTGTGTGTGTCTGCACCAGCCACTGAACTGTCTGCACCAGCCAGAACTGTTTCCTGTTGTGTGTCTGCACCAGCCAGAACTGTTTCCTGTTGTGTGTCTGCACCAGCCAGAACTGTTTCCTGTTGTGTGTCTGCACCAGCCAGAACTGTTTCCTGTTGTGTGTCTGCACCAGCCAGAACTGTTTTCTGTTGTGTGTCTGCACCAGCCAGAACTGTTTCCTGTTGTGTGTCTGCACCAGCCAGAACTGTTTCCTGTTGTGTGTCTGCACCAGCCAGAACTGTTTTCTGTTGTGTGTCTGCACCAGCCAGAACTGTTTCCTGTTGTGTGTCTGCACCAGCCAGAACTGTTTCCTGTTGTGTGTCTGCACCAGCCAGAACTGTTTCCTGTTGTGTGTCTGCACCAGCCAGAACAGTTTTTTTTTTTGTCGTTTCTCTTTGTTATTTTGTTATTTCCGTGTTCATCTAATAAATATGGACACACACCACGCTGCAGCTTGGTCCTCACCTTCTTCCACCGATGACGACTGTTACACATATTGCATTATGCTGTTCTATTATGTCTGATTTAGTGGACAGTGGGGCCATTTTATACATTCAGCATCACTCCATCAAGGGAAATATATTAGTATTTCCAACAAAGATATCTACATATATTTCAGGATATTTGCGTATCCCTGGCAATATTCAGAATTCATGTTATCATTGCAGTTTTGAAAACAAAAAGCTTGTCCCAAAAATGTGGTCTGTGAGGACATTTTACCCCGGGATTGGTGTATTTATCCCGGGAATGGTGTAAATTGAGCCGCGGTAATGGCCATGGTAGCCATGGTAACAGGGTAATTTTTTGTTGTTGTCTTTTAATTGTTTTAATCATCTTTTAACACCTTACAAACACTTTATACATTTTTAAAACAGTTTTAACATAGGCCAGGCCCTGTTGTTACCTCATATCCCAGCGATAATGCCTTTAATTAAGGCTCAACCTCATGGCCATTGGCTCAATTGACCTGCTCCCAAGGAAAACATTTAGACTATATTAGCCCACAGACCTACAAGGATGCACTTTATAACCCCACACCACTTTGGTTAGAGCATTGGACTAGTAACCGGAAGGTTGCAAGTTCAAATCCCGAGCTGACAAGGTACAAATCTGTCGTTCTGCCCCTGAACAGGCAGTTAACCCACTGTTCCTAGGCCGTCATTGAAAATAAGAATATGTTCTTAACTGACTTGCCTAGTTAAATAAAAGGTCAAATAAAAATACCATTCATTACTCATTCTAATACAACACTGTTATGTAAGTGGATAGAGCTTCAACTGTGATTCTGGGAAGCTATTCGACTTTTTTCTTTTTTTGTCTTCTCCAATATTCCTTTCCATGATGCTCGGAAATATCATATGTCTGCCTGGTTTCCCAGATGACTAAAGGTACTATGGGAGAAAACCAGGGGATTGTGTAAAAGACTTCAGCAGCTCTTGAACTTTTCGTGTGTTTCCCATTAAATGATAAAGGCAGTAATTCTCCGTGCCGTGCATCTATTAAAACGGTGATTTATAACAGTTAAAGTATCATCTAACGCGTTAACCAGGCGCGCTGCTGTTATTCTATGAAACATGAACTGCTTTTAAATCAAAAGAAGAAAAATTCCATCGAGAAGGGCAATCAAATTCCCAGATTGCTAATTAAAGTGTGTGTAGGTGTATGTGTGTGTGTGTGTGTGTGTGTGTGTGTGTGTGTGTGTGTGTGTGTGTGTGTGTGTGTGTGTGTGTGTGTGTGTGTGTGTGTGTGTGTGTGTGTGTGTGTGTGTGTGTGTGTGTGTGTGTGTGTGTGTGTGTGTGTGTGTGTGCATTTGTGTGTGTTGTGCATGTGTGTGAGTGTGTGCATTTGTGTGTGCTTGTGCATGTGCGTGAGTTTGTTTGTGTGTGCATTTGTGTGTGCTTGTGCATGTGCGTGCGTGTGTGTGTGTGTGTGTGTGTGTGTGTACATCTGCGAGTTTCCCCGCACATCTGTGTCTTCCTGTGTGTGGGAGTTGAAGGACATTTGGTGTGGGGTTTTAAAAAGAAGAGCCTCATATTTCACATCATACTGTCCTCCTCCTCCTCCTCCTCTCTTCTTTTTTCCAGGGGGTTTCCTACATTGATTCGCAACGTTCCGTCTGGCATTTCCTGTTTCTGATGGTTGCGTATGGAAGAGGATAAATCCTCAGGTTGTCCCCCAGGGAACCTGGATGGCTGCGTCCGTAATGACACCCTATTCCCTATGTATTTTCTATTTAACCCCCCCCCACACCCCACCCACCCCCGTAGGACGGTTGAGCTGACGTGCACTATTGTGATTAGAATGCCATTGTAAGTAAGAAGAACACTTCGAGGACATAGACATGTCTGATATTGGCAGAAATCTTAAATTATCGTTAATCTAACTGCACTGTCCAATTTACAGTAGCTATTACTGTGAAATAATACCATGATATTGTTTGAGGAGTGTGTACAGTTATGTATTTGAAAATGTATCAATAAATCAATTAAGCACATTTGGCCAGACTTACAACATGTTGAACAGTAATGCAATGGTTCATTGGATCAGTCTAAAACTTTACACATGCACTTCTGCCATCTAGTGGCTAAAATCTAAATTGCGCCTAAACTGCAATAATACATTGTGTCCTTTCTCCTGCATTTCAAAGATGCTTTAAAAAAAACTAATGTACGTATTATATTTGACCAGATCTAGTGTGTTATATTCTCCTTCAATACTTTCACGTTTCCACAAACTTCAAAGTGTTTCCTTTCAAATGGTATCAAGAATATGCATATCCATGCTTCAGGTCCTGAGTTACAAGCAGTTAGACTTTGTACTAAATTTGTACTATCCTTATTTATCCAGGCGAGTCAAATAAGATCAAATTCCTATTTAAAATGACTTCTATATAGTGTTCTGCTAAAAAGCAGGAGGGTGTGTGCGTGTGTGTGTGTGTCCGTGGGGAGGATCTTTGTTTGTGTGTTTGTGTGTTTGTGTGTTTGTGCGCACTGTACTGTAGTGCACTATGTAGGGAATATGGTGTCATTTAGAACACATGTCCATGTCAGTGTAGTCAGGGGACGTATCAGAGATTCTGCAGCACTGCACCCATTTAGGTTATTATTTCACGGACTTCCTAGTAATCAGATCCATTCATCCACACAGTACCACTTGCCAACATACAGTAAGTCCACTGTTTTTAATAGTTCACTGACAACACATTTATGTTGCTAAGCTCCAGAAACTAAACCCCACCAAATACCTTCTCCTGCAAAATGTCTTTTTCAGATGTCCGCCAAGGTAATATGGGAATTTACTTGCATCAAGCGCTTGGTAATTGCTTCCAGATTTACCCAGGCTTCCCCCAGCACAGCCTGCCAGTAGTTGGAGTGAAGCCACATTCCTCACTGTACAGTCGGCCAAGAACATCTTCCAACCCAGTGTGGTTTTCTACTTGCAGCTGCAAGACCTCACTCCTTGTCAGACTGTTATATAGCAAACCACAATCATTTGTTTTCATGTTAACCATGACTAGGAGAATTCACATGGCATCCCTGGTTGGAAAAGTGGTATCATATTAACCCCCAGCCCAGACCTTGTCTCTTAAACACATGGCATCCCTTGTTGGAGAAGTGGTACCATATTAGCCCCAGACCTTTAAACTCAATTGTTTGTGCTTTTGAGTGACTATTCGTTTATTTGAGAGAAAAAATGACAATAATTTACTCAAATTGCAGCAAAGGATTTTCAGCATTATAATTTTTAATTCGGAATTTTTAGGAATACACTCCGGCCATGAATTAAAACCTACAGGATGTCCTTTGAAAGATGTGACTTGAAGGACCTACTGTTTGCTGTGTATGATACAATGCAAAATCACCACATCATTATAACATGACCTTATGGCTTAGCACAATTCATATGTAAGCATCTGCCTATCTGGTTATTATTCTTTCAATGAAGACTGACTCCCACCTCCTGAAGAAAACATGTATCGGAAAAGTCAGCCATTTCCTGATGAGCTCGTTAGGTAATCATTAATAGCTAGTCAGACGTCAGGAGAACCAGGGCCAACAACATGAGCCAAGGGTTATCATTAATAGCTCGTCAGACTTCAGGAGAACCAGGGCCAACAACATGAGCTAAGGGTAATCATTAATAGCTAGTCAGACGTCAGGAGAACCAGGGCCAACAACATGAGCTAAGGGTTATCATTAATAGCTAGTCAGACGTCAGGAGAACCAGGGCCAACAACATGAGCTAAGGGTAATCATTAATAGCTAGTCAGACTTCAGGAGAACCAGGGCCAACAACATGAGCTAAGGGTAATCATTAATAGCTAGTCAGACTTCAGGAGAACCAGTGCCAACAACATGAGCTAAGGGTAATCATTAATAGCTCGTCAGACTTCAGGAGAACCAGGGCCAACAACATGAGCTAAGGGTAATCATTAATAGCTAGTCAGACTTCAGGAGAACCAGTGCCAACAACATGAGCTAAGGGTAATCATTAATAGCTCGTCAGACTTCAGGAGAACCAGGGCCAACAACATGAGCTAAGGGTAATCATTAATAGCTAGTCAGACTTCAGGAGAACCAGGGCCAACAACATGAGCTAAGGGTTATCATTAATAGCTAGTCAGACTTCAGGAGAACCAGGGCCAACAACATGAGCTAAGGGTAATCATTAATAGCTAGTCAGACTTCAGGAGAACCAGGGCCAACAACATGAGCTAGGGTTAGGGTTATCATTAATAGCTAGTCAGACTTCAGGAGAACCAGGGCCAACAACATGAGCTAAGGGTAATCATTAATAGCTAGTCAGACTTCAGGAGAACCAGGGCCAACAACATGAGCTAAGGGTAATCATTAATAGCTAGTCAGACGTCAGGAGAACCAGGGCCAACAACATGAGCTAGGGTAATAATTAATAGCTAGTCAGACTTCAGGAGAACCAGGGCCAACAACATGAGCTCGTTAGGTAATCATTAATAGCTAGTCAGACGTCAGGAGAACCAGGGCCAACAACATGAGCTAAGGGTAATCATTAATAGCTAGTCAGACGTCAGGAGAACCAGGGCCAACAACATGAGCTAAGGGTTATCATTAATAGCTAGTCAGACGTCAGGAGAACCAGGGCCAACAACATGAGCTAAGGGTAATCATTAATAGCTAGTCAGACGTCAGGAGAACCAGGGCCAACAACATGAGCTAAGGGTAATCATTAATAGCTAGTCAGACTTCAGGAGAACCAGGGCCAACAACATGAGCTAAGGGTAATCATTAATAGCTAGTCAGACGTCAGGAGAACCAGGGCCAACAACATGAGCTAAGGGTAATCATTAATAGCTAGTCAGACGTCAGGAGAACCAGGGCCAACAACATGAGCTAAGGGTTATCATTAATAGCTAGTCAGACTTCAGGAGAACCAGGGCCAACAACATGAGCTAAGGGTAATCATTAATAGCTAGTCAGACTTCAGGAGAACCAGGGCCAACAACATGAGCTAAGGGTAATCATTAATAGCTAGTCAGACTTCAGGAGAACCAGGGCCAACAACATGAGCTAAGGGTAATCATTAATAGCTAGTCAGACTTCAGGAGAACCAGGGCCAACAACATGAGCTAAGGGTAATCATTAATAGCTAGTCAGACTTCAGGAGAACCAGGGCCAACAACATGAGCTAAGGGTAATCATTAATAGCTCGTCAGACTTCAGGAGAACCAGGGCCAACAACATGAGCTAAGGTAATCATTAATAGCTAGTCAGACGTCAGGAGAACCAGGGCCAACAACATGAGCTAAGGGTTATCATTAATAGCTAGTCAGACTTCAGGAGAACCAGGGCCAACAACATGAGCTAAGGGTAATCATTAATAGCTCGTCAGACTTCAGGAGAACCAGGGCCAACAACATGAGCTAAAGGTAATCATTAATAGCTAGTCAGACGTCAGGAGAACCAGGGCCAACAACATGAGCTAAGGGTTATCATTAATAGCTAGTCAGAAGTCAGGAGAACCAGGGACAACAACATGAGCTAAGGGTAATCATTAATAGCTCGTCAGACTTCAGGAGAACCAGGGCCAACAACATGAGCTAAGGGTAATCATTAATAGCTAGTCAGACTTCAGGAGAACCAGGGCCAACAACATGAGCTAAGGGTATCATTAATAGCTTGTCAGACTTCAGGAGAACCAGGGCCAACAACATGAGCTAAGGGTTATCATTAATAGCTAGTCAGACTTCAGGAGAACCAGGGCCAACAACATGAGCTAAGGGTAATCATTAATAGCTCGTCAGACTTCAGGAGAACCAGGGCCAACAACATGAGCTAAGGGTAATCATTAATAGCTAGTCAGACGTCAGGAGAACCAGGGCCAACAACATGAGCTAAGGGTAATCATTAATAGCTAGTCAGACTTCAGGAGAACCAGGGCCAACAACATGAGCTCGTTAGGTAATCATTAATAGCTAGTCAGACGTCAGGAGAACCAGGGCCAACAACATGAGCTAAGGGTAATCATTAATAGCTAGTCAGACGTCAGGAGAACCAGGGCCAACAACATGAGCTAAGGGTAATCATTAATAGCTAGTCAGACATCAGGAGAACCAGGGCCAACAACATGAGCTAAGGGTAATCATTAATAGCTAGTCAGACGTCAGGAGAACCAGGGCCAACAACATGAGCTAAGGGTAATCATTAATAGCTCGTCAGACTTCAGGAGAACCAGGGCCAACAACATGAGCTAAGGGTAATCATTAATAGCTAGTCAGACTTCAGGAGAACCAGGGCCAACAACATGAGCTAAGGGTTATCATTAATAGCTAGTCAGACTTCAGGAGAACCAGGGCCAACAACATGAGCTAAGGGTAATCATTAATAGCTAGTCAGACTTCAGGAGAACCAGGGCCAACAACATGAGCTAAGGGTTATCATTAATAGCTAGTCAGACTTCAGGAGAACCAGGGCCAACAACATGAGCTAAGGGTTATCATTAATAGCTAGTCAGGCATCATGAGAAACCAGGGCCAACAACATGAGCTAAGGGTTATCATTAATAGCTAGTCAGACTTCAGGAGAACCAGGGCCAACAACATGAGCTAAGGGTTATCATTAATAGCTTGTCAGACTTCAGGAGAACCAGGGCCAAAAACATGAGCTAAGGGTTATCATTAATAGCTAGTCAGACGTCATGAGAACCAGGGCCAACAACATGAGCTAAGGGTAATCATTAATAGCTAGTCAGACTTCAGGAGAACCAGGGCGAACAACATGAGCTAAGGGTAATCATTAATAGCTCGTCAGACTTCAGGAGAACCAGGGCCAAAAACTTGAGCTAAGGGTAATCATTAATAGCTAGTCAGACTTCAGGAGAACCAGGGCCAACAACATGAGCTCGTTAGGTAATCATTAATAGCTAGTCAGACGTCAGGAGAACCAGGGCCAACAACATGAGCTAAGGGTAATCATTAATAGCTAGTCAGACGTCAGGAGAACCAGGGCCAACAACATGAGCTAAGGGTAATCATTAATAGCTAGTCAGACGTCAGGAGAACCAGGGCCAACAACATGAGCTAAGGGTAATCATTAATAGCTAGTCAGACGTCAGGAGAACCAAGGCCAACGACATGAGCTAAGGGTAATCATTAATAGCTAGTCAGACTTCAGGAGTACCAGGGCCAACAACATGAGCTAAGGGTAATCATTAATAGCTAGTCAGACTTCAGGAGAACCAAGGCGAACAACATGAGCTAAGGGTAATCATTAATAGCTCGTCAGACTTCAGGAGAACCAGGGCCAACAACATGAGCTAAGGGTAATCATTAATAGCTTGTCAGACTTCAGGAGAACCAGGGCCAACAACATGAGCTAAGGGTTATCATTAATAGCTAGTCAGACTTCAGGAGAACCAGGGCCAACAACATGAGCTAAGGGTTATCATTAATAGCTCGTCAGACTTCAGTAGAACCAGGGCCAACAACATGAGCTAAAGGTAATCATTAATAGCTAGTCAGACTTCAGGAGAACCAGGGCCAACAACATGAGCTAAGGGTTATCATTAATAGCTAGTCAGGCATCATGAGAACCAGGGCCAACAACATGAGCTAAGGGTTATCATTAATAGCTAGTCAGACGTCATGAGAACCAGGGCCAACAACATGAGCTAAGGGTAATCATTAATAGCTCGTCAGACTTCAGGAGAACCAGGGCCAAAAACTTGAGCTAAGGGTTATCATTAATAGCTTGTCAGACTTCAGGAGAACCAGGGCCAAAAACATGAGCTAAGGGTTATCATTAATAGCTAGTCAGGCATCATGAGAACCAGGGCCAACAACATGAGCTAAGGGTTATCATTAATAGCTAGTCAGACGTCATGAGAACCAGGGCCAACAACATGAGCTAAAGGTAATCATTAATAGCTAGTCAGACTTCAGGAGAACCAGGGCCAACAACATGAGCTTAGCATTATCATTAATAGCTAGTCAGACTTCCTCCCTTTATATTGCCTAGTGGCTGTTCATCAGTTCCAATAACATGAAGTGGCTGTGCGCTGAAACACCAGAACCTGATTCACTGTCTCTACAGAGAAGATATTACATATCCCAGCATGTTCCCCTTGCCTTACGCCCTTAATAGTGCACTACATCGGGACTAGGGTGTCATTTGGGACACAACCTTTGTCTTGTGTCTCTTATTCTGTCTAGAGAATTATGTATTTACACTATAGCATTCCTGCAGCCTATATCATTCTACAGCAGTATGCATTTACACTATAGCATTACTACAGCCTACACTACTGGCCAAAAGTTTTAGAACACCAGCTCATTCAAGGGTTTTTCTTTATTTTTACTATTTTCTACATTGTAGAATAATAGTGAAGACATCAAAACTATGAAATAACACATATGGAATAATGTAGTAACCAAAAAAGTGTTAAACAAAATATATTTTATAAGGGGTCTCCCGAGTTGCCCAGTGGTCTAAGGCACTGCATAGCTGTGCCACTAGAGATTCTGGCTTCGAGTCCAGGCTCTGTCTCAGTGGTCTAATGTACGATGTTTCCTCCGACACATTGGTGCAGCTGGCTTCCGGGTTAAGTGGGTATTGTGTCAAGCAGTGCATCTTGGTTGTGTTGTGTTGTGTTTCGGAGGACGCACGGCTCTCGACCTTCGCCTCTCCCGAGTCCGTAAGGGAGTTGCAGCGATGGGACAAGACTGTAACTACCAATTGGGGAGAAAAAGGGGTAACAAAAAAATATATATATTTTGATATTTGAGATTCTTCAAATGTGCCTTGATTGACAGCCTTGCACACTCTGGAGAGCAACATCTGTCCGGTGGAGTCCACAAAACATATTGTATGTAACAAACAGTGACACGACCTACAGCATGGTCAAGCAACTTAATATTTCAGCCATTTTCAGAAAACTAAACAAACTATTGATTTAGAACCACGCAGAGTTACCGCAAGTCACAAAGAAAAAAAACAGGTGTTGCCTCCACTATTCAAACCCCCCGTCCCGTCCCCGTCCCCCGTCCCCCCGTCCCCCTCCCGTCCCCGTCCCGTCCCCTCCCGTCCCCCCCCGTCCCCCCGTCCCCGTCCCGTCCCCCTCCCGTCCCCCGTCCCCGTCCCCGTCCCGTCCCCCTCCCGTCCCCCTCCCGTCCCCGTCCCCGTCCCCCTCCCGTCCCCCGTCCGTCCCCGTCCCGTCCCCCTCCCGTCCCCCCCCGTCCCCCCCGTCCCCGTCCCGTCCCCCGTCCCCCCCCCGTCCCCCTCCCCGTCCCCCCCCGTCCCCGTCCCCCCCGTCCCGTCCCCCTCCTGTCCCCCTCCCGTCCTCCATCCCGTCCCCCGTCCCGCCCCCCCGTCCCGTCCCCCTCCCGTCCCCCATCCCGTCCCCCTCCCGTCTTCTTCTTCTGGAGCTTAGGTAACATCAGGCAGCAGTGTATTAACATGTAGGAGATCAAGAGGTTATTGATTAGAATCATTGACCTAATATCCCCTTGTCTGTCCCGTAACGTAGCAGGCCAGGACGGAGGAAGACCGTTTTCATTAGGATTCTTTTTGGATGTCATTCTTTTTAAATATTCATGGCACACGGTAACTTGCTTTGTGCCCCTACAGCTGAATTCCTAATTAAACTGTCAAAAGAAATACAATATGCCCTTAAGCTTTATTATCACAGGGGTCAGCTGAAACAGAGCTGGCCTGGCCGAGTCCAGAGGGGTAATTAGGAGTAACCATGCAGTGTTTACCTTGCTGCGTTACTGCGGCCTGAAGGAGAGACGCTCCAAACGAGCCTGCCCACCTCTCCAGCCTGGGCCCTTTGAAGCCTTGTAGATGCCATGCTGAATCTGGCTGATGGGGAGGAGAGGCTGGAGGAGAGGAGAGCTCCTGGTATGATGTATAACAACATAATCAGCAATTATAGCAGGGAAATGGGGAGAAGTGGGAATTTTTTATCTCATTAAAAAGAGGACCCGAGAAGAAGTTTTTTTTCTCTCCCTCCCTCTCTCTTTCTCATTCACTCTGCCTCGCCTCTCTCATTCCCTGTCACTAGCGCTTCCTTTTGAACTCAAATGATTTAGCTTTAAAAGGTGAGTGAGAACAGGGATGGAGGGATGGATTCTGGAAATGGAATTCAGGAAATGGAAGCTATAGAGCCAATTAGTGGTGCTGCTCTGTGGATAAAATATGAATGACATTTGGCTCCAACAGACAGACAGACAGACAGACAGACAGACAGACAGACAGACAGACAGACAGACAGACAGACAGACAGACAGACAGACAGACAGACAGACAGACAGACAGACAGACAGACAGACAGACAGACAGACAGACAGACAGACAGACAGACAGACAGACAGACAGACAGATTGTCAGTGTCAGTTTATTTCACATCATTATTGTTACCTTTCTTCTTCTGTCAAATTACGACCCACTAATTTCTTTTCATATTTTACGAGTCTTGCCTGTTGGCAACTTAGCTTTTTAATGAGTTACAAAAACGGACCCCATCCTGGAAAAAAATGTATCCTCCCTCCCACCCAGGAAGACCCACCAGGAAGACTAAGTTAAACAGTATCATTTCTGGGACAATTTATCTCGTCTCGTGATTCTTTATACTCTGCCACATTAAGGCCTACCTACTTTAATCCTTGCCTTTTTATGTGGCTTGGTAATGTTCTTTTTAGGGCACTCTTAATACCCTCAGAATGTGTAAAATACCAGCGTAAATCAGAAAGCCTTCCAATGCCCATTTATTCCCCTCATTATGTTTTACTCTCTAAGACGCGTTACAGCACCTAGTTAAAATGGATTTCTATTGTGACCTTTAAGCATTTCAAAAGTTCATACTTGGAGAAAGTTCATTTTCAGGATGGTTTTCCATAGTTCGTAGTTGTGGCACATTGTTACTAGTATCGGTCAAGATCGAGTTTTCAGACCCCTTGACCTTTTTCAAAATGTTGTTACGTTACAGCCTTATTCTAATATTGATTCAATTGCCTTCTTCCCCTGATCAATCTACACACAATACCCCAGAATGACATCACAATAGCCCAGAATGACATCACAATAGCCCATAATGACATCACAATAGCCCATAATGACATCACAATAGCCCATAATGACATCACAATAGCCCATAATGACATCACAATAGCCCATAATGACATCACAATACCCCATAATGACATCACAATAGCCCATAATGACATCACAATACCCCATAATGACAAAGTAAAAACAGTTTTTTTTTTTTTTATTGTAGCAAATGTCTTATATATAAAATAAAACAACTTAATTATCACATTTAAATAAGTATTCAGACTGTAACTCGGGAGACCCTTTATAAATTATATTTTGATTTGTTTAACACTTTTTTTGGTTACTACATTATTCCATATGTGTTATTTCATAGTTTTGATGTCTTCACTATTATTCTACAATGTAGAAAACTCAGTACTTTGTTGAAGTACCTTTGGCAGCGATTACAGCCTCGAGTCTTCTTGGGTATGATGTTACAAGCTTGGCACACCTGTATTTGGGGAGCTTCTCCCATTCATCTCTGTCGATCCTCTCAAGCTCTGTCAGGTTGAATGGGGAGTGTTGCTGCACAGCTATTTTCAGGTCTCTCCAGAGATTTTGGGGGCGGCAGTTATCCTGGTGGTTAGAGCATTGGGCTAGTAACTGAAAGGTTGCTGGATCGAATCCCCGAGTTGACAAGGTACAAATCTGTCATTCTGCCCATGAACAAGGCAGTTAACCCACCGTTCCCCAGTAGGCCGTCATTGTAAATAAGAATTTGTTCTTAACTGACATGCCTAGTTAAATAAAGCAAAAATAAATACCTTTTTCAATCAGGTTCAAGTCTGGGCAATGGCTGGGCCACTCAAAGACATTCAGAGACTTGTCCCGAAGCCACTCCTGCATTGTATTGGCTGTGTGCTTAGGGTTGAACTGTTGTACTGTTGGAAGATGAACCTTCGCCACAGTCTGAGGTCGTGAGTGCTCTGGAGCAGGTTTTCATCAAGGATCTCTCCGTTCATCTTTCATCTCGATTCTGACTAGTCTCCCAGTCCCTGCTGCTGAAAAACATCCCCACAGCATGATGCTGCCACCACCGTGCTTAATCGTAGGGATGGTGCCAGGTTTCCTCTAGACGTGATGCTGCCACCACCGTGCTTCACCGTAGGGATGGTGCCAGGTTTCCTCTAGACGTGATGCTGCCACCACCGTGCTTCACCGTAGGGATGGTGCCAGGTTTCCTCTAGACGTGACGCTGCCACCACCGTGCTTCACCGTAGGGATGGTGCCAGGTTTCCTCTAGACGTGATGCTGCCACCACCGTGCTTCACCGTAGGGATGGTGCCAGGTTTCCTCTAGACGTGATGCTGCCACCACCGTGCTTCACCGTAGGGATGGTGCCAGGTTTCCTCTAGACGTGACGCTTGGCATTCAGAGCAAAGAGTTCAAGCTTGGTGTCATCAGACCAGATAATCTTGTTTCTCATGGTCTGAGAATCTTTAGGTTGGGGCCACTGTGTTCTTGGGGACCTTCAATGCTGAAAAAATGTTTTGGTTACCCTTCCCCGGGACTGTGCCTCGACACAATCCTGTCTCGGAGCTTTACGGACAATTCCTTCAACCTCGTGGCAATTCCTACGAACTCATTGCATGGTTTGAGCTCTGACATGCACTGTCAACTGTGGGACCGTACATAGACAGGTCTGTGCCTTTCCAAATCATGTCCAATCAATTGAATTTACCACAGGTGGACTCCAATCAACTTGTAGAACCATCTCAAGTATAATCAATGGAAACAGGATGCACCTGAGCTCAGTTTCGAGTCTCATAGCAAAGGGTCTGAATACTTATGTAAATAAGTTATTTAAAAAATATATATGTATACAGTACATCAACAAAACAAAGTCTTTAAAACCTGTTTTAACTTTGTCATGATTTGGAATTGTGTGGACATTGCAGAGGAAAACATGTTTATTTCATCAATATTAGAATAAGGCTGTAATTTAACAAAAATGTGGGGGAAAGTAGGAGGAGTCTGAATAATTAGTTTGCAATCGTCTGGGATTGTTCTGATTCTGTGCCCCATTGTGCAGAAGTAGCAGCTCCTTGTTAGTTTAGTTTCTCTGTTGTTGTTTAAATAAGTGAGTTTGCACTCTTAACTTCACCGTTCACGTATCCAGATGGCAGCATCCATACTGTGTATGAAGCTGATAATGAGACAACATCTCATGTCAGACAATGTCTTGCTGCTATCGCAGCATGGATGAATCATCCTTGTAATATGTGGATTCTCTTGGGGCTGACAGTGCTAGCGTACCAACCAAAGAAAGATGAACTGACTTTTGCTTCTTTTCAAAGAACAACCACCTCAAAACAGCATTTAGCTTCCTAGAGGTGTTAAACCCTACATCTAAAACGTGTTCTGTTGAAAGTTTAGTACACATTTATTGCAATGAAGTGTTCTGTCATTGTTTATTTGGAAGTAGAATGTGACGATCATTAGCTTTTGTCCCAAATGGCACCCTATTCCATATATAGTACATTACTTTTGACTAGAGCCCTACTGACTCCCGAGTGGCGCAGCGATCTAAGGAATTGCATCTCAGTGCTGAGAGGCATCACGACAGACACCCTGATTCCATTCCAGGCTGTATCTCAGTGGTCTATGGCACCTCATCTCAGTGGTCTATGGCACCTCATCTTAGTGGTCTATGGCACCTTATCTCAGTGGTCTATGGAACTGTATCTCAGTGGTCTATGGCACTGCATCTCAGTGGTCTATGGCACTGCATCTCAGTGGTCTATGGAACCTCATCTCAGTGGTCTATGGCACCTCATCTTAGTGGTCTATGGCACCTCATCTCAGTGGTCTATGGCACTGCATCTCAGTGGTCTATGGCACTGCATCTCAGTGGTCTATGGCACTGCATCTCAGTGGTCTATGGCACTGCATCTCAGTGGTCTATGGCACTGCATCTCAGTGGTCTATGGCACTGCATCTCAGTGGTCTATGGCACTCATCTCAGTGGTCTATGGCACCTCATCTTATGGCACTCATCTCAGTGGTCTATGGCACCTCATCTCTCATCTCAGTGGTCTATGGCACCTCATCTCAGTGGTCTATGGCACCTCATCTCAGTGGTCTATGGCACCTCATCTCAGTGGTCTATGGCACCTCATCTTAGTGGTCTATGGCACCTCATCTCAGTGGTCTATGGCACTGCATCTCAGTGGTCTATGGCACCTCATCTCAGTGGTCTATGGCACCTCATCTCAGTGGTCTATGGCACTGCATCTCAGTGGTCTATGGCACCTCATCTCAGTGGTCTATGGCACCTCATCTCAGTGGTCTATGGCACCTCATCTCAGTGGTCTAGTGGCACCTCATCTCAGTGGTCTATGGCACTCATCTCAGTGGTCTATGGCACTGCATCTCAGTGGTCTATGGCACTGCATCTCAGTGGTCTATGGCACTCATCTCAGTGGTCTATGGCACTCATCTCAGTGGTCTATGGCACTGCATCTCAGTGGTCTATGGCACTGCATCTCAGTGGTCTATGGCACTGCATCTCAGTGGTCTATGGCACTCATCTCAGTGGTCTATGGCACCTCATCTCAGTGGTCTATGGCACTGCATCTCAGTGGTCTATGGCACTGCATCTCAGTGGTCTATGGCACTCATCTCAGTGGTCTATGGCACCTCATCTCAGTGGTCTATGGCACCTCATCTCAGTGGTCTATGGCACCTCATCTCTCATCTCTAGTGCACCTCATCTATGTGGCACCTCATCTCAGTGGTCTATGGCACCTCATCTCAGTGGTCTATGGCACTGCATCTCAGTGGTCTATGGCACTGCATCTCAGTGGTCTATGGCACTGCATCTCAGTGGTCTATGGCACTGCATCTCACTGGCATCTCAGTGGTCTATGGCACTGCATCTCAGTGGTCTATGGCACTGCATCTCAGTGGTCTATGGCACTGCATCTCAGTGGTCTATGGCACTGCATCTCAGTGGTCTATGGCACTGCATCTCAGTGGTGGCACTGCATCTCAGTGGTCTATGGCACTGCATCTCAGTGGTCTATGGCACTGCATCTCAGTGGTCTATGGCACTGCATCTCAGTGGTCAATGGCACTGCATCTCAGTGGTCTATGGCACTGCATCTCAGTGGTCTATGGCACTGCATCTTAGTGCTGAGAGGCGTCACGACAGACACACCCTTGTTCGAATCCAGTCTGTATCACAGTGGTCTATGGCACTGCAACTCAGTGCTAGAGGCGTCATTACAGACACCCTGGTTCGAATCTAGGCTGTATCACAACCAGGCTGTGATTGGGAGTCCCAATGGCCCAGGGTCATCCGGTTTGGCCAGCGTAGGTTGTCATTGTAAATATGAATTTGTTCACAACTGACTTGGCTAGTTATTTAAATAAAGGTGAAATAAAACATTTTAAAAATATATTCTCTAGGGGACTTGTTCAAAAGTAATGCACTACACTGGGAATAGAATGCCATTTGGGATGCAGATTCTCACTTAATTATTTCCTGGTATCATTCTATCTCACCTTGTCCCCTTTTATTAGAAGATATGCAGCACCCTGTGCATATAATAACGGTTATAATAACATATTGGATTTTTATTCCATCTAAACAACACAGAATACCTTTATCCCAGCCCCCAAACACCTCATGTTAACGAGCTTCACTTGGCAGAATGTGTAAAGAGCAGCTGATATTGTCTGAGTGTGTCATAAATTACATCCTTTACTATAGCACTCCGAAGACGAGAGACAGATGGAATGGAATTAGATTCCTAACACGTCATATTATTTAATGATGAATAGGCTTTATGTCGTTTGTAGACTGCATTTATCACCTCGTGAAGCACAACAAGAACAATCTTTAAACAGAACGTGTTCTCTCTCTCTTGAGAGAGAGAGAGACAGAGAGAAATATATAAACACTACCGTTCAAAAGTTTGGGGTCACTTAGGAACGTCCTCGTTTTTTGAAAATGCAACTATTCGTCCATTAAAATACCATCAGATTGATCAGAAATACAGTGTAGATGTTCTAAATGACTACAGAAACGGCTGATTTATAATGAAATATCTACATCGGCGTTCAGAGGCCCATTATCAGCAACCATCACTCCTGTTTTCCAATGGCACGTTGTCTAACCTAATCCAGGTTTATCATTTTAAAAAGGCTAATTTATCATTAGAAAAACCCTTTTGCAATTATGTTAGCACAGCTGAAAACTATTGTTCTGGTTATAGAAGCAATAAAATGTAATGGATTTCCTCCTCTTCGTCTGAGGAGGAGGAAGGATCGGACCAAAGCGCAGCGTGGTAAGTGTTCATGATGATTTTAATTAAAGAAAGCACTGAACACTGATTCAAAACAATAAACGATGACGTGAATTTACAAAACAGTACCTTGTGGCCCAAACACTCACACGGAAACAAACACCCATAAACCAACGGTGAAACCCAGGCTACCTAAGTATGATTCTCAATCAGAGACTAACTAACGACACCTGCCTCTGATTGAGAACCATACTAGGCCGAACACAAAAACCCACAATAGAAAAACAAACATAGACTGCCCACCCCAACTCACGCCCTGACCATACTAAAACAAAGAATAACATAACAGAACTATGGTCAGAACGTGACAGTACCCCCGAAGGTGCGGACTATATACAGTGGGGCAAAAAAGTATTTAGTCAGCCACCAATTGTGCAAGTTCTCCCACTTAAAAAGATGGGAGAGGCCTGTAATTTTCATCATAGGTACACTTCAACTATGACAGACAAAATGAGGTCAATAAAAAAATCCAGAAAATCACATTGAAGGATTTTTTATGAATTTATTTGCAAATTATGGTGGAAAATAAGTATTTGGTCAATAACAAAAGTTTATCTCAATACTTTGTTATATACCGTTTGTTGGCAATGACAGAGGTCAAACATTTTCTGTAAGTAAGGTTTTCACACACTGTTGCTGGTATTTTGGCCCATGCTATGTTTGCTAGCTGGCTATAACAGAGAGATGCTATGTTAGCTAGCTGGCTATAACAGAGGGATGCTATGTTAGCTAGCTGGCTATGACAGAGGGATGCCTTGTTAGCTAGTTGGCTATTACAGAGGGATGCTATGTTAGCTAGCTATTTGCTATGTCGACCGTGACATTACTGTGTAGGCTGTGTGTAGCGGTTTGGCTTGGAAAGTTGTTTTTCGTCTGGTCACATACAGCTGATGTGTTGTGCTTTGAAGTCCACAAGCAAAGGGAAGAGATGAGAGGAGGAGAGTGCATAGAGGCAAGAAGGAATACAACGTGGCTGCTATGAAAGTGAACTGAAGTTTACGTGTGGTCTGGGGTGTATTTATTCCGCCGATTCTGTAGAAAAATGTTTCTTAAATGGAAGCAAACGGAACAAAACATACCTGAATATGTTCAGTAGAAACTCTTATTTTCAGTGACAGTCTAAGAACAGTGGATTAACTGCCTGTTCAGGGGCAGAACAAAGATTTTGTACCTTGTCAGCTCGGGGGTTTGAACTTGCAACTTTCCAGTTACTAGTCCAACGCTCTAACCACTAGGCTACCCTGCCACCCCAAGATGGATGAAAGTCATCTGATATGCTGTAATAGAAATAAGGCCGCGCTCATGAGAAATAAGTCGTCCTCCCTCATCTTAAAACGGCAGTGACCGCCACTGCTTTACATTGATACTGAATGGCTCCTGTAGATCTATACCATGGAAACCCAGCACTTCACTGGATGGACCTGACTCAACATATTATCTACACAGAAGAATAAGCAATGTCCCTTAGCTGTCTTTCTCAGAGGAAGTGGTTTCAGCTGTCTTTCTCAGAGGAAGTGGTTTCAGCTGTCTTTCTCAGAGGAAGTGGAGGAAGTGGTTTCAGCTGTCTTTCTCAGAGGAAGTGGTTTCAGCTGTCTTTCTCAGAGGAAGTGGTTTCAGCTGTCTTTCTCAGAGGAAGTGGTTTCAGCTGTCTTTCTCAGAGGAAGTGGTTTCAGCTGTCTTTCTCAGAGGAAGTGGAGGAAGTGGTTTCAGCTGTCTTTCTCAGAGCAAGTGGTTTCAGCTGTCTTTCTCAGAGGAAGTGGTTTCAGCTGTCTTTCTCAGAGGAAGTGGTTTCAGCTGTCTTTCTCAGAGGAAGTGGTTTCAGCTGTCTTTCTCAGAGGAAGTGGTTTCAGCTGTCTTTCTCAGAGGAAGTGGTTTCAGCTGTCTTTCTCAGAGGAAGTGGTTTCAGCTGTCTTTCTCAGAGGAAGTGGTTTCAGCTGTCTTTCTCAGAGGAAGTGGAGGAAGTGGTTTCAGCTGTCTTTCTCAGAGCAAGTGGTTTCAGCTGTCTTTCTCAGAGGAAGTGGTTTCAGCTGTCTTTCTCAGAGGAAGTGGTTTCAGCTGTCTTTCTCAGAGGAAGTGGTTTCAGCTGTCTTTCTCAGAGGAAGTGGTTTCAGCTGTCTTTCTCAGAGGAAGTGGAGGAAGTGGTTTCAGCTGTCTTTCTCAGAGGAAGTGGTTTCAGCTGTCTTTCTCAGAGGAAGTGGTTTCAGCTGTCTTTCTCAGAGGAAGTGGTTTCAGCTGTCTTTCTCAGAGGAAGTGGTTTCAGCTGTCTTTCCCAGAGCAAGTGGTTTCAGCTGTCTTTCTCAGAGCAAGTGGTTCAGCTGTCTTTCTCAGAGGAAGTGGTTTTAGCTGTCTTTCTCAGAGAAAGTGGTTTCAGCTGTCTTTCTCAGAGGAAGTGGAGGAAGTGGTTTCAGCTGTCTTTCTCAGAGGAAGTGGAGGAAGTGGTTTCAGCTGTCTTTCTCAGACCAAATGGTTTCAGCTGTCTTTCTCAGAGGAAGTGGTTTCAGCTGTCTTTCTCAGAGGAAGTGGACCAAGTGGTTTCAGCTGTCTTTCTCAGAGCAAGTGGTTTCTGCTGTCTTTCTCAGAGGAAGGGGTTTCAGCTGTCTTTCTCAGAGGAAGTGGTTTCAGCTGTCTTTCTCAGAGGAAGTGGTTTCAGCTGTCTTTCTCAGAGGAAGTGGAGGAAGTGGTTTCAGCTGTCTTTCTCAGACCAAGTGGTTTCAGCTGTCTTTCTCAGAGGAAGTGGACCAAGTGGTTTCAGCTGTCTTTCTCAGAGGAATTGGTTTCAGCTGTCTTTCTCAGAGGAAGTGGTTTCAGCTGTCTTTCTCAGAGGAAGTGGAGGAAGTGGTTTCAGCTGTCTTTCTCAGACCAAATGGTTTCAGCTGTCTTTCTCAGAGGAAGTGGTTTCAGCTGTCTTTCTCAGAGGAAGTGGTTTCAGCTGTCTTTCTCAGAGGAAGTGGTTTCAGCTGTCTTTCTCAGAGCAAGTGGTTTCAGCTGTCTTTCTCAGAGGAAGTGGTTTCAGCTGTCTTTCTCAGAGGAAGTGGTTTCAGCTGTCTTTCTCAGAGGAAGTGGACCAAGTGGTTTCAGCTGTCTTTCTCAGAGGAATTGGTTTCAGCTGTCTTTCTCAGAGGAAGTGGTTTCAGTTGTCTTTCTCAGAGGAAGTGGTTTCAGCTGTCTTTCTTAGAGGAAGTGGTTCAGCTGTCTTTCTCAGAGGAAGTGGTTCAGCTGTCTTTCTCAGAGGAAGTGGTTTCAGCTGTCTTTCTCAGAGGAAGTGGTTTCAGCTGTCTTTCTCAGAGGAAGTGGTTCAGCTGTCTTTCTCAGAGGAAGTGGTTTCAGCTGTCTTTCTCAGAGGAAGTGGTTTCAGCTGTCTTTCTCAGAGGAAGTGGAGCTAGTGGTTCAGCTGTCTTTCTCAGAGGAAGTGGTTTCAGCTGTCTTTCTCAGAGGAAGTGGTTTCAGCTGTCTTTCTCAGAGGAAGTGGTTTCAGCTGTCTTTCTTAGAGGAAGTGGTTCAGCTGTCTTTCTCAGAGGAAGTGGTTTCAGCTGTCTTTCTCAGAGGAAGTGGTTTGGCTGTCTTTCTCAGAGGAAGTAGTTTAGCTGTCATCACCGATGATAAGTGGAGGATAAGGCTGCTCTGGTCCAGGTGTCTCTGGTAAGCAACATACAGATACATGGATGTGTCCCTTTTAACCATAATTGCCTCTTTCAGCCTTGAAATGATTATGTTTCTGCGGCACAACACATGTTCAAAGTAACTTTGAGTGACACTAACTACGCTTGTGTGTCCAATCTGCTCCTCACGATGTGGGGGATCAGGACGACTCTTATTTATGAGTTGTGCTGTCGGCATACTGCGAGCAAACTGCCCATTCCACAACAAACTAATTAGTTTGGCACCGGGCCTGTGATGGAAATTAGGCCCAATATGTTATTTCTGGAGGGTTTAAATGAAGCCTCTAACGTAGTTTGGCAGTGGCAAGGGTGTGTGGTGCACATACAGTATTATAGAACTCTAGTTATCTACAAACCATGATTCTATCTGCTTCTGTGTGTCATTGGTGGACTAGGAGGACATGGTGGTGGACATGGTGGACTAGGAGGACATGGTGGTGGACATGGTGGACTAGGAGGACATAGTGGACTAGGAGGACATGGTGGACTAGGAGGACATGGTGGACTAGGAGGACATAGTGGACTAGGAGGACATGGTGGACTAGGAGGACATGGTGGTGGACATGGTGGACTAGGAGGACATGGTGGACTAGGAGGACATGGTGGGAGGACATAGGACTAGGACATGGTGGTGGACATGGTGGACTAGGAGGACATAGTGGACTAGGAGGACATGGTGGACTAGGAGGACATGGTGGACTAGGAGGACATGGTGGACTAGGAGGACATGGTGGACTAGGAGGACATGGTGGACTAGGAGGACATGGTGGACTAGGAGGACATGGTGGTGGACATGATGGACTAGGAGGACATAGTGGACTAGGAGGACATGGTGGACTAGGAGGACATGGTGGTGGACATGGTGGACTAGGAGGACATAGTGGACTAGGAGGACATGGTGGACTAGGAGGACATGGTGGACTAGGAGGACATGGTGGACTAGGAGGACATAGTGGACTAGGAGGACATGGTGGACTAGGAGGACATGGTGGACTAGGAGGACATGGTGGACTAGGAGGACATGGGACTAGGAGGACATGGTGGACTAGGAGGACATGGTGGACTAGGAGGACATGGTGGACTAGGAGGACATGGTGGACTAGGAGGACATGGTGGACTAGGAGGACATGGTGGACTAGGAGGACATGGTGGACTAGGAGGACATGGTGGACTAGGAGGACATGGTGGACTAGGAGGACATGGTGGACTAGGAGGACATAGTGGTGGACTAGGAGGACATGGTGGACTAGGAGGACAAGGTGGACTAGGAGGACATGGTGGACTAGGAGGACATGGTGGACCAGTAGGATATACTGGTGGACTATGAGAACATGGCGGACTAGGAGGACATGGTGGACTAGGTGGACATGGTGGACTAGGAGGACCTGGTGGACTAGGAGGACATGGTGGACTAGGATGACATAGTGGTGGACTAGGAAGACATGGTGGACTAGGAGGACATGGAGGACATGGAGGACCAGTAGGACATACTGGTGGAATAGGAGAATATGGTGGACTAGGAGGACATGGTGGACCAGTAGGACATACTGGTGGACTAGGAGAACATGGTGGACTAGGAGGACATGGTGGACTAGGAGGACATACTGGTGGACTAGGAGAACATGGTGGACTAGGAGAACATGGTGGACTAGGTGGACATGGTGTACTAGGAGGACATAGTAGTGGACTAGGAGGACATGGTGGACTAGGAGGACAAGGTGGACTAGGAGGACATAGTGGTGGACTAGGAGGACATGGTGGACTATGAGGACATGGTGGACTAGGAGGACATGGTGGACCAGTAGGACATAGTGGTGGACTAGGAGGACATGGTGGACTAGGAGGACATGGTGGACAAGGAGGACATAGTGGTGGACGAGAAGGACATTGTGGACTAGGAGGACATAGTGGACTATGAGGACATGGTGGAATAGGAGGACATGGTGGACCAGTAGGACATACTGGTGGACTAGGAGGACATGGCGGACTAGGAGGACATACTGGTGGACTAGGAGGACATGGTGGACTAGGAGGACATGGTGGACTAGGAGGACATGGTGGACTAGGAGGACATGGTGGACTAGGAGGACATGGTGGTGGACTAGGAGGACATGGTGAACTAGCAGGACATTGTGGTGGACTAGGAGGACATGGTGGACTAGGAGGACATTGTGGTGGACTAGGAGGACATGGTGGACTAGGAGGACATGGTGGTGGATATGGTGGACTAGGAAGTCATGGTGGACTAGGAGGACATGGTGGTGGACTAGGAGGACATGGTGGACTACGAGGACATGGTGGACTGGTGGAGGACATGGTGGACTAGGAGGACATGGTGGACTACGAGGACATGGTGGACCAGAGGACATGGTGGACTAGGAGGGAGGACATGGTGGACTAGGAGGACATGGTGGACTATGAGGACATGGTGGACTATGAGGACATGGTGGACTATGAGGACATGGTGGACCAGGAGGACATGGTGGACTATGAGGACATGGTGGACTATGAGGACATGGTGGACTATGAGGACATGGTGGACAGGAGGACATGGTGGACTATGAGGACATGGTGGACTAGGAGGACATGGTGGACTAGGAGGACATGGTGGACTAGGAGGACATGGTGGACTAGGAGGACATGGTGGACTAGGAGGACATGGTGGACCAGGAGGACATGGTGGACCAGGAGGACATGGTGGACTAGGAGGACATGGTGGACTAGGAGGACATGGTGGACTAGGAGGACATGGTGGACCAGGAGGACATGGTGGACCAGGAGGACATGGTGGACCAGGAGGACATGGTGGACCAGGAGGACATGGTGGACCAGGAGGACATGGTGGACTAGGAGGGAATCCTTGCCATAGACAGTAGTGGTCAAAAGTTTTCGAACACACATACTCATTCCAGGTTTTTTTTTTTTTTTTAAACTATTTTCTACATTGTAGAAATAATAGTGAAGACATCAAAACTATGAAATAACACATATGGAGTCATGTAGTAACCCAAAAAGTGTTAAACAAATCAAAATATATTTTATATTTGAGATTCTTCAAAGTAGCCAACCTTTTCCCTGATGACAGCTTTGCACACTCTTGGCATTCTCTTAACTAGCTTCACCTGGAATGCTTTTCCAACAGTCTAGGAGGACATGGTGGTGACATGGTGAAATTGTTCCCACATATGCTGAGCACTTGTTGGCTGCTTTTCCATCACTCTGTGGTCTAACTCATCACAAACCATCTCAATTGGGTTGAGGTCAGGTGATTGTGGAGGCCAGGTCATCTGATGCAGCACTCCATCACTCTCCTTCTTGGTGAAATACAGTAGCCCTTACTAAGCCTGGAGGTGTGTTGGGTCACTGTACTGTTGAAAAACAAATGATAGTCCCACTAAGCTCAAACTAGCGGGGATGGCGTATTGCTGCAGAATGCTGTGGAAGCCATGCTGGTTATGTGTGCCTTGAATTCTAAATAAATCACAGACAGTCTCACCAGCAAAGCACCCCCAAATCATAACACCTCTTCCTCCATGCTTCACGGTGGGAACCACACATGCAGAGATAATCCATTCACCTACTCTGCGTCTCACAAAGACAGGGCCGTTGGAGTAAAAAACTCTAATTTGGACTCATCAGTTCAAAGGACAGATTTCCACTGGTCTAATGTCCATTGCTTGTGTTTCTTAGCACAAGCAAGTAGTAGTGGTTTCTTTACAGCAATTTGACCATGAAGCGCTGATTCACGCAGTCTCCTCTGAACAGTTGCGGAGATTTGTCCGTTACTTGAACTCTGTGAAGAATTTATTTGGGCTGCAATTTCTGAGGCTGGTAACTCTAATGAACGTATCCTCTGCAGCAGAGGTAACTCTGGGTCTTCCTTTCCTGTGGCGGTCCTCATGAGAGCCAGTTTCATCACAGCGCTTGATGATCCTGATATTTTCCGCATTGAATGACCTTCATGTCTTAAAGTAATGATGGACTGTCGTTTCTCTTTGCTTATTTTTGATGTTCTTGCCCTAATATGGATTTGGTAATTAAACAAATAGGGTTATGTTCTGTGTACCACCCCTACCTTGTAACAACACAACAGATTGGCTCTAATGCATTACGAAGGAAAGAAATTCCACCAATTAACTTTTAACAAGGCACACCTACCTGTTAATTGAAATGCATTCCAGTTGACTACCTCATGAAGATGTTTGAGAGAATGCCAAGATTGTGCAAAACTGTCATCAAGGCAAAGGGTGGCTACTTTGAAAAATCTCAAATGTAAAATATATTTTGATTTGATTAACACTTTTTTGGTTACTACATGATTCCATATGTGTTATTTCATAGTTTTGATGTCTTCACTATTATTCCACAATGTAGAAAATAGTAAAAATAAAGAAAAACCCTTGAATGAGTATGTGTGTCCAACCTTTTGACTGGTACTGTACATTTATAAAATATACACTTGACAATGAATTCTTAGGCCCCAATTCAATCTGTCGCAGATAAAGGAAATCTGGCAATTAGAGTTCTCTCAGAATTTATACTGTGTACAAAACATTAAAAACACCTTCCTAATACTGAACCCACCCCCCCTCCCCCCTCTCAGTTCATTGGCATGGACTTTACAAGGTGTCAAAAGCGTTCCACAGGAATGTAGGCCCATGTTTACTCCAATGCTTGCCACAGTTGTGTCAAGTTGGCTCGATGTCCTTTGGGTTGTTGACCATTCTTGACACACACTGTGACTGTGATCGTGAAAAACCCAGCAGCGTTGCAGTTCTTTATTCAAACCGGTGCGCCTCCCACCTACTACCATACCCAATTCATAGGCACTTAAATATTTTGTCTTGCCCATTCAACTTTTGAAAGGCACACCTACACAATCTATGTCTCAATTGTCTCAAAGCTTTAAAATCGTGCTCTAACCTGTCCCCTCCCCTTCATCAACACTGAGTGAAGTGGATTTAGCAAATGACATCAATAATGGATCACAGCTTTCACCTGGTCAGTCTATGTCAAGGAAAGAGCAGGCGTTCCTAATGTTTTGTCCACTCGGTGTACAGTTCATGCTGTATTTTCATAAGCACAGGTGTGATGTCACATCTATGTCCCCGGGCATTGTCCATGAGAGGAGCAGCCTGCTGGGTGTGTCGGTGGGTTTAAACCCCTGATCCGTGTTATAACACATAGTGAGGAGAGGACTACATTAATAACGTCGCTATTTGGCAGACGTTTGAGTAGCAGCAGGAGTTTTAAACGGTCCAAAAACAAGATAACATGGTGAGATGATACTGGTAAACACTACTGGTAAACACTACTGGTAAACACTACTGGTAAAACATTACTGGTAAACACTACTGGTAAACACTACTGGTAAAACACTACTGGTAAACACTACACTACTGGTAAACACTACTGGTAAAAAACACTACTGGTAAAACACTACTGGTAAACACTACTGGTAAACACTACTGGGTAAACACTACTGGTAAACACTACTGGTAAACACTACTGGTAAACACTACTGGTAAAAACACTACTGGTAAACACTACTACTGGTAAAAACACTACTGGTAAACACTACTGGTAAACACTACTGGTAAACACTACTGGGTAAAACACTACTGGTAAACACTACTGGTAAAACTACTGGTAAACACTACTGGTAAAACACTACTGGTAAACACTACTGGGTAAAAACACTACTGGGTAAACACTACTGGTAAAACACTACTGGTAAACACTACTGGTAAAACAACTACTGGGTAAACACTACTGGGTAAACACTACACTACTGGTAAACACTACTGGTAAAACACTACTGGTAAACACTACTGGTAAACACTACTGGGTAAAAACACTACTGGTAAACACTACTGGTAAACACTACTGGTAAACACTACTGGTAAAACACTACACTACTGGGTAAACACTACTGGGTAAACACTACTGGGTAAACACTACTGGTAAACACTACACTACTGGGTAAAAAACTACTGGTAAACAAAACACTACTGGGTAAACACTACTGGTAAACACTACTGGGTAAACACTACTGGTAAAAACACTACTGGTAAACACTACTGGTAAAACACTACTGGTAAACACTACTGGTAAACACTACTGGGTAAACACTACACTACTGGGTAAACAACACTACTGGTAAAAACACTACTGGTAAACACTACTGGGCAAACACTACTGGGTAAACACTACTGGTAAAACTACTGTTTAAAACACTACTGGTAAAACACTACTGGTAAAACACTACTGGGCAAACACTACTGGGTAAACACTACACTACTGGGTAAACACTACTGGTAAAAACACTACTGGGTAAACACTACTGGTAAAACACTACTGGTAAAAACACTACTGGTAAAACACTACTGGTAAAACACTACTGGTAAACACTACTGGTAAACACTACTGGTAAAACACTACTGGGTAAACAAACACTACTGGTAAACACTACTGGTAAACACTACTGGTAAACACTACTGGGTAAACACTACTGGTAAACACTACTGGGTAAAACACTACTGGTAAACACTACTGGTAAACACTACTGGGTAAACACTACTGGTAAACACTACTGGTAAACATTACTGGTAAACACTACTGGTAAAACACTACTGGTAAACACTACTGGGTAAACACTACTGGGTAAACACTACTGGTAAACACTACTGGTAAACACTACACTACTGGGTAAACACTACACTACTGGGTAAACACTACTGGTAAACACTACTGGTAAACACTACTGGTAAAACACTACTGGTAAACACTACTGGTAAACACTACTGGTAAACACTACTGGTAAAACACTACTGGTAAACACTACTGGTAAACACTACTGGTAAACACTACTGGTAAACACTACTGGTAAACACTACTGGTAAACACTACTGGTAAACACTACACTACTGGTAAAACACTACTGGTAAAACACTACTGGGTAAACACTACTGGGTAAACACTACTGGTAAACACTACTGGTAAACACTACTGGTAAAACACTACTGGTAAACACTACTGGTAAACACTACTGGTAAACACTACTGGTAAAACACTACTGGTAAAACACTACTGGGTAAACACTACTGGTAAACACTACTGGTAAACACTACACTACTGGGTAAACACTACACTACTGGGTAAACACTACTGGTAAACACTACTGGTAAACACTACTGGTAAAACACTACTGGGTAAAACACTACTGGTAAACACTACTGGTAAACACTACTGGTAAACACTACAGGTAAAACACTACTGGTAAAACACTACTGGGTCAACACTACTGGTAAACACTACTGGGTAAACACTACTGGACTATTGGTAAAACACTACTGGTAAAACACTACTGGTAAACACTACTGGTAAACACTACTGGTAAACACTACACTACTGGGTAAACACTGGTAAACACTAGGTAAACACTACTGGTAAACACTACTGGTAAACACTGGTAAAACACTACTGGTTAAACACTACCGGTAAACACTACTGGGTAAACACTACTGGACTATTGGTAAAACACTACTGGTAAAACACTACTGGTAAACACTACTGGTAAACACTACACTACTGGGTAAACACTACTGGTAAAACACTACTGGGTCAACACTACTGGTAAACACTACTGGTAAACACTACTGGTAAAACACTACTGGTAAACACTACTGGTAAACACTACTGTTAAACACTACAGGTAAACACTACTGGTAAACACTACTGGGTAAACACTACTGGTAAACACTACTGGTAAACACTACTGGGTAAACACTACTGGTAAACACAACATTTTAGAAATGCACGCACACCAGAGCAGCAGATTCATGTGCCAAATAACATCCCTGCATTAAATCGCCCAGCCTGGAGTATGTTAAGTCACCCAGCCTGGAGTATGTTAAGTCACCCAGCCTGGAGTATGTTAAGTCACCCAGCCTGGAGTATGTTAAATCACCCATCCTGGAGTATGTTAACTGGAGTATGTTGTCACCCAGCCTGGAGTATGTTGTCACCCAGCCTGGAGTATCTTGTCACCCAGCCTGGAGTGTGTTAAGTCACCCCACCTGGAGTAGTCACAGCCAGTATGTTG
Organism: Oncorhynchus tshawytscha; assembly: GCF_018296145.1. Lineage (NCBI taxonomy): Eukaryota > Metazoa > Chordata > Actinopteri > Salmoniformes > Salmonidae > Oncorhynchus > Oncorhynchus tshawytscha. The sequence continues at coordinate 164,532 of NW_024609642.1, forward strand.
TCACCCAGCCTGGAGTATGTTAAGTCACCCAGCCTGGTAAAGTAGCCTGTTAAGTCACCCAGCCTGGAGTATGATAAATCACCCAGCCTGGAGTATGTTGTCACCCAGCCTGGAGTATGTTAAGTCACCCAGCCTGGAGTATGTTGTCACCCAGCCTGGAGTATGTTAAGTCACCCAGCATGGACTCTGATAACTCACATAGCCTGTACTCTGATAAATCACCCAGCATGGACTCTGATAACTCACATAGCCTATTCTCTGATAACTCACCCAGCCTGGACTCTGATAAGTCACCCCGCCTGGACTCTGATAAGTCACCCAGCATGGACTCTGATAAGTCACCCAGCCTGGACTCTGATAACTCACATAGCCTATTCTCTGATAACTCACATAGCCTGGACTCTGATAACTCATATAGCCTGGACTCTGATAACTCACATAGCCTGGACTCTGATAAGTCACCTAGCCTGGACTCTGGTAACTCACATAGCCTGGACTCTGATAAGTCACCTAGCCTGGACTCTGATAACTCACATAGCCTGGACTCTGGTAAGTCATGTGTTCTTCCTGAGGGGTTCATAGCGAATAGTCAAATGGTCTACAAGAAAAGGAGGGGGGGAGAGATAAGGGCCTGTAGAAGAGTTTCCTTGTTTCATTCCCATGTTGTCGGGCAGGAACTCAATCCCTTTGTATTGCATGCTTCTCTAACAACAACGTTGCTAATTAATAAGTTCTACACAATTATAAATTAACTTCGGATCAGAACTCAGGCTTTGCATATAATTTCCTATAATCGCTAAAGCTACTGCAGAAACATGTCTCATACCAAGCGTAGCTTCCTTATTTAAAAGGGCAATCCGCAATTTAAACAATAACACAAGCCTATCCCCCACTACTGTTTCTGTAAAAGCTGAGGGATGGAACTGGAGAAAAGTAATTCATAGACAATGATATGGATGACAGAACCATCCATGATATCAAAAGTAAAGTTGTAACCATAGTTTGAGGCTGTTTGTTTACTTTGTTTACAAAACACTGGAGTAACAACAAGCTTATATTTTGGGTTTTGACAGTTCGGGCGGCAGAGTAGCCTAGTGGTTAGAGCGTTGGACTAGTAACCAGAAGGTTGCAAGTACAAATCTGTTGTTCTGCTCCTGAACAGGCAGTTAACCCACTGTTCCTAGGCCATCATTGAAAATAAGAATATGTTCTTAACTGACTTGCCTAGTTAAATAAAGGTAAAATAAATAAAAACTAAACTCATGAGACATTTTCTAAGTTATGTTCTTCAAAAATCAATGGGTATATAATAATAATTTATATGTCCGAAAATGGAAGTAGCTACTGCAGATTGCCTCTTTAACACAGACAGCCAGAGATCTCACTGGACTTAAACGTACAGCAAATTATCTCTGCTGGGATTTGGCACCAAAACTTAAAATCACAGCAGTCATTTTTTTTAGAATTTGAAATAGCATCCTTAATTGTCTTTTTAATTTTCTTTGCCAGCTTTGAAGGAATTAATCTTAATATTTTAATGTTATAACAGGAGGAGGACCATGTCGGGAGATGTTCGATCATTTGTTTTTCCGTAACTGTTACTACCTTTATTTCCTTCCTTCCTTCCTTCCTTCCTTCCTTCCTTCCTTCCTTCCTTCCTTCCTTCCTTCCTTCCTTCCTTCCTTTCTTCCTTTCTTCCTTTCTTCCTTCCTTCCTTCCTTCATGCCTTCCTTCCTTCACTCCCTCCTTCCTTCCTTCCATCCTTCCTTCCTTCTTTCCTCCTCTCTCCTCTCTGATACAGGTGTCTGTAAATTATCAGGGTGGAAGCGGACTCCAGGTGTTGAAACACCTACTCCATAGTCAAAACCCACAGTGAATAAAAGTTGGGATGTGGAGTTCATAGGTCAGCTGGATGACATATAGCCACCCCACCTGCTGTTCTCCCACAGCGCTTTATCAGAGGCTACTGCTTGAATATGGAGATTATGCTCATGTACAAGTCTCTACTTGAAAGGCATTTTCCTAATTGACTTCTTAATGACATGTAAATCGTATTTATACTCAGGTCTTCAAGTTTGAGGAAATACGGTGTCTATTGAGCATGAAAATAAATCCAAAACCGTTTGGAAAAAAAAAGCGGCAGAGAGAGAGAGAGAGAGAGAGAGGGGAGAGAGAGGGAGAGAGAGAGAGAGAGAGAGAGAGGGAGAGAGAGAGAGAGAGGAGAGAGAGAGAGAGAGAGGGGAGAGGGAGAGAGGAGAGAGAGAGAGAGGAGAGAGAGGAGAGAGAGAGAGAGAGAGAGAGAGAGAGAGAGAGAGAGAGGGAGAGAGAGAGAGAGAGAGAGAGAGAGAGAGAGAGAGAGAGGGGGAGAGAGAGAGGGGGAGAGAGAGAAAAAATAACTGAGCCGCCCTCCATTCTTGTTAAATAAAAAAATGAATACAGTCCATGTTAAATGTATTGGTAGTGCTTGCTGTCATTCAGCTCCCTAACTGAAATACACTGTGACAGCAACCTCATTAAAGATGTATGTCATTGTATTCAACACAGATTAATGAAGCTCCTTAAAAAGAGCTGTACAAGGGGAAAGTGATTAGAATGTGAAATCAGTGAATTAAACAGGGCCGCGTAGGAGACGTCATATTTTCATATGCATCAAGGTTGTTGTTTTTTTTGATGTATGGAAGGTGTAATGTAAATTTCAGGAGGGCTGCAGCATTGTCTGAATAACCCTAGGAAGGGGGGAGACAAAAGGGGGGAGGTTTTTTTTAGGGAGAGGGGGGAGAAATATGTGAAGTGTTGTTTTAACCCACAAAACACTGCACATAAACTGAGGAAGTCCGAAAAAAAATATATAAATATTTCGCTATGTCGAGCTATATGGTTAACCACTCGTTCATCTCTCTCTTCAGCCGAGTTAAGTCAAGTGTGGACTGAGTGGTATTAATCTACATGGTACATGGCCGAGTGGTACTAATCTACATGGTACATGCTGAGTGGTACTAATCTACATGGTACATGGCTGAGTGGTATTAATCTACATGGTACATGCTGAGTGGTACTAATCTACATGGTACATGGCTGAGTGGTACTAATCTACATGGTACATGGCTGAGTGGTACTAATCTACATGGCACATGGCCGAGTGGTACTAATCTACATGGTACATGGTTAAACAGTACTAATCTACATGGTACATGGCTGAGTGGTACTAATCTACATGGTACATGGTTAAACAGTACTAATCTACATGGTACATGGCTGAGCAGTACTAATCTACATGGTACATGGCTGAGTGGTATTAATCTACATGGTACATGGCTGAATGGTATTCATCTACATGGTACATGGCTGAGCAGTACTAATCTACATGGTGCATGGCTGAGTGGTACTAATCTACATGGCACATGGCTGAGTGGTACTAATCTACATGGTACATGGCTGAGTGGTACTAATCTACATGGTACATGGCTGAGTGGTACTAATCTACATGGTACATGGCTGAGTGGTACTAATCTACATGGTACATGGCTGAGCAGTACTAATCTACATGGTACATGGCTGAATGGTACTAATCTACATGGTACATGGCTGAGCAGTACTAATCTACATGGTACATGGCTGAGTGGTACTAATCTACATGGTACATGGCTGAGTGGTACTAATCTACATGGTACATGGCTGAGTGGTGCTAATCTACATGGTACATGGCTGAGCAGTACTAATCTACATGGTACATGGCCGAGTGGTACTAATCTACATGGTACATGGTTAAACAGTACTAATCTACATGGTACATGGCTGAGCAGTACTAATCTACATGGTACATGGCTGAGTGGTACTAATCTACATGGTACATGGCTGAGCAGTACTAATCTACATGGTACATGGCTGAGTGGTACTAATCTACATGGTACATGGCTGAGTGGTACTAATCTACATGGTACATGGCTGAGTGGTGCTAATCTACATGGTACATGGCTGAGTGGTACTAATCTACATGGTACATGGCTGAGTGGTACTAATCTACATGGTACATGGCTGAGTGGTACTAATCTACATGGTACATGGCTGAGTGGTACTAATCTACATGGTACATGGTTAAACAGTACTAATCTACATGGTACATGGCTGAGTGGTACTAATCTACATGGTACATGGCAGTGGTACTAATCTACATGGTACATGGCTGAGTGGTACTAATCTACATGGTACATGGCTGAGGTACTAATCTACATGGTACATGGCTGAGTGGTACTAATCTACATGGTACATGGTTAAAGTGGTACTAATCTACATGGTACATGGCTGAGTGGTACTAATCTACATGGTACATGGTACATGGCTGAGTGGTATTCTAATCTACATGGTACATGGCTGAGTGGTACTAATCTACATGGTACATGGCATGGTACTAATCTACATGGTACATGGCTGGTACTAATCTACATGGTACATGGCTGAGCAGTACTAATCTACATGGTACATGGCTGAGTGGTACTAATCTACATGGTACATGGTTAAACAGTACTAATCTACATGGTACATGGCTGAGTGGTACTACTCTACATGGTACATGGCTGAGCAGTACTAATCTACATGGTACATGGCTGAATGGTATTATCTACATGGTACATGGCTGAGTGGTACTAATCTACGTGGTACAAGGCTGAGCTGTTATAATATGTGTAGTCTGATGGCCCTCTGACATGCATTACTCTGAGGTTGAGTTGTTGACTCAACAGAGACATTCTGTAAATGAAAATAAATGTTGGCCCTTATTTACTGTATCTAAATATGAGATTAGACAGCTAAAAGAAATATAATCTGAAGGGTTGAATGACGGGGTTTATGTGTGGTCCTCTAGAAGGTTCTACATAACCACTTGTTTTAGCAGGGAGAAATATAATCTGAGGGGTTGAATGACAGGGTTCGTGTGTGGCCCTCTAGAAGGTTCTACATAACCACTTGTTTTAGCAGGGAGAAATATAATCTGAGGGGTTGAATGACAGGGTTCATGTATGGCCCTCTAGAAGGTTCTACATAACCACTTGTTTTAGCAGGGGGCTGTACTGACTAAAGGAGGTGCGTGTCATAGCCCACCTATCATTTAGCCCAAACAACTACCTCTTTTCCCTACTGTATTTATTTTATTTATTTATTTATTTTGCTCCTTTGCACCCCATTATTTTTTATTTCTACTTTGCACATTCTTCCACTGCATTGCAAATCTACCATTCCAGTGTTTTACTTACTATATTGTATTTACTTTGCCACCATGGCCTTTTTTTGCCTTTACCTCCCTTCTCACCTCATTTGCTCACATCGTATATAGACTTGTTTCTACTGTATTATTGACTGTATGTTTGTTTTACTCCATGTGTAACTCTGTTGTTGTATGTGTCGAACTGCGTTGTTTTATCTTGGCCAGGTCGCAATTGTAAATGAGAACTTGTTCTCAACTAGCCTACCTGGTTAAATAAAGGTGTTCTCAACTAGCCTACCTGGTTAAATAAAGGTGTTCTCAACTGGCCTACCTGGTTAAATAAAGGTGTTCTCAACTAGCCTACCTGGTTAAATAAAGGTGTTCTCAACTAGCCTACCTGGTTAAATAAAGGTGTTCTCAACTGGCCTACCTGGTTAAATAAAGGTGTTCTCAACTAGCCTACCTGGTTAAATAAAGGTGTTCTCAACTAGCCTACCTGGTTAAATAAAGGTGTTCTCAACTAGCCTACCTGGTTAAATAAAGGTGTTCTCAACTAGCCTACCTGGTTAAATAAAGGTGTTCTCAACTAGCCTACCTGGTTAAATAAAGGTGTTCTCAACTGGCCTACCTGGTTAAATAAAGGTGTTCTCAACTAGCCTACCTGGTTAAATAAAGGTGTTCTCAACTAGCCTACCTGGTTAAATAAAGGTGTTCTCAACTAGCCTACCTGGTTAAATAAAGGTGTTCTCAACTAGCCTACCTGGTTAAATAAAGGTGTTCTCTACTAGCCTACCTGGTTAAATAAAGGTGTTCTCAACTAGCCTACCTGGTTAAATAAAGGTGTTCTCAACTAGCCTACCTGGTTAAATAAAGGTGTTCTCAACTGGCCTACCTGGTTAAATAAAGGTGTTCTCAACTAGCCTACCTGGTTAAATAAAGGTGTTCTCAACTAGCCGACCTGGTTAAATAAAGGTGAAAAAATAAATTTAAAAAAAGTGTCATTTTTTTGTATTTTTGGGGGGGTATTTTATTAGGATCCCCGTTAGCTGTTGCAAAAGCAGCAGCTACTCTTCCTGGGGTCCACACAGAACACAAAACATGACATAATAGAGAACAGTTCAAGGACAGAACCACATACATTTTTAAAAAGGCACACGTAGCCTACATATCAATGCATACACACAAACTATCTAGGTCAAATAGGAGAGAGGCGTGGTGCTGTGAGGAATGCATTATCTGTTTTGTTAAACCCAGGTCTGCGGTTCATTTGAGCAATATGAGACGGAACGGAGTTTCATACAATAATGACTGTAGATAATACTGATCTCCCTGAAAGACAAAGAATCATGTGTTTACATCACCGATATGAAGCAACCTTCCATCCAGTCTGTGGCCACATCTGAAATTACACCCTATTCCCCTATGTAGGGCACTACGTTAGACCAGAGCCCTATGGCACTCTATCCCCTATGTAGGGCACTACGTTAGACCAGAACCCTATGGCACTCTATCCCCTATGTAGGGCACTACGTTAGACCAGAACCCTATGGCACTCTATCCCCTATGTAGGGCACTACGTTAGACCAGAACCCTATGGCACCCTATTCCCCTATGTAGGGCACTACTTTAGACCAGAGCCCTATGGCACTCTATCCCCTATGTAGGGCACTACTTTAGACCAGAGCTCTATGGCACCCTATCCCCTATGTAGGGCACTACTTTAGACCAGAGCCCTATGGCACTCTATCCCCTATGTAGGGCACTACTTTAGACCAGAGCCCTATGGCACTCTATCCCCTATGTAGGGCACACGTTAGACCAGAACCCTATGGCACTCTATCCCCTATGTAGGGCACTACTTTAGACCAGAGCCCTATGGCACCCTATATCCCCTATGTAGGGCACTACTTTAGACCAGAGCTCTATGGCACCCTATTCCCCTATGTAGGGCACTACTTTAGACCAGAGCCCTATGGCACTCTATCCCCTATGTAGGGCACTACTTTAGACCAGAGCTCTATGGCACCCTATCCCCTATGTAGGGCACTACTTTAGACCAGAGCCCTATGGCACTCTATCCCCTATGTAGGGCACTACTTTAGACCAGAGCCCTATGGCACTCTATCCCCTATGTAGGGCACTACTTTAGACCAGAGCCCTATGGCACTCTATCCCCTATGTAGGGCACTACTTTAGACCAGAGCCCTATGGCACCCTATATCCCCTATGTAGGGCACTACTTTAGACCAGAGCTCTATGGCACCCTATTCCCCTATGTAGGGCACTACTTTAGACCAGAGCCCTATGGCACTCTATCCCCTATGTAGGGCACTACTTTAGACCAGAGCCCTATGGCACTCTATCCCCTATGTAGGGCACTACTTTAGACCAGAGCCCTATGGCACTCTATCCCCTATGTAGGGCACTACGTTAGACCAGAACCCTATAGCACTCTATCCCCTATGTAGGGCACTACTTTAGACCAGAGCCCTATGGCACCCTATATCCCTATGTAGGGCACTACTTTAGACCAGAGCTCTATGGCACCCTATTCCCCTATGTAGGGCACTACTTTAGACCAGAGCCCTATGGCACTCTATCCCCTATGTAGGGCACTACTTTAGACCAGAGCTCTATGGCACCCTATCCCCTATGTAGGGCACTACTTTAGACCAGAGCCCTATGGCACTCTATCCCCTATGTAGGGCACTACTTTAGACCAGAGCTCTATGGCACCCTATCCCCTATGTAGGGCACTACTTTAGACCAGAGCCCTATGGCACTCTATCCCCTATGTAGGGCACTACTTTAGACCAGAGCCCTATGGCACTCTATCCCCTATGTAGGGCACTACGTTAGACCAGAACCCTATGGCACTCTATCCCCTATGTAGGGCACTACTTTAGACCAGAGCCCTATGGCACCCTATATCCCCTATGTAGGGCACTACTTTAGACCAGAGCTCTATGGCACCCTATTCCCCTATGTAGGGCACTACTTTAGACCAGAGCCCTATGGCACTCTATCCCCTATGTAGGGCACTACTTTAGACCAGAGCTCTATGGCACCCTATCCCCTATGTAGGGCACTACTTTAGACCAGAGCCCTATGGCACTCTATCCCCTATGTAGGGCACTACTTTAGACCAGAGCCCTATAGCACTCTATCCCCTATGTAGGGCACTACTTTAGACCAGAGCCCTATGGCACTCTATCCCCTATGTAGGGCACTACTTTAGACCAGAGCCCTATGGCACCCTATCCCCTATGTAGGGCACTACTTTAGACCAGAGCTCTATGGCACCCTATTCCCCTATGTAGGGCACTACTTTAGACCAGAGCCCTATGGCACTCTATCCCCTATGTAGGGCACTACTTTAGACCAGAGCCCTATGGCACTCTATCCCCTATGTAGGGCACTACTTTAGACCAGAGATGGCCTATCCCCTATGTAGGGCACTACGTTAGACCAGAACCCTATAGCACTCTATCCCCTATGTAGGGCACTACTTTAGACCAGAGCCCTATGGCACCCTATATCCCCTATGTAGGGCACTACTTTAGACCAGAGCTCTATGGCACCCTATCCCCTATGTAGGGCACTACTTTTGACCAGAGCCCTATGGCACTCTATCCCCTATGTAGGGCACTACTTTAGACCAGAGCCCTATGGCACCCTATCCCCTATGTAGGGCACTACTTTAGACCAGAGCTCTATGGCACACTATTCTCTATGTAGTGCACTACTTTAGACCAGAGCCCTATGGCACTCTATCCCCTATGTAGGGCACTACTTTAGACCAGAGCCCTATGGCACTCTATCCCCTATGTCGGACACTAATTTAGACCAGAGCTCTATGGCACACTATTCTCTATGTAGTGCACTACTTTTGACCAGAGCTCTATGACACCCTATTCCCCTATGTAAGGGCACTACTTTTGACCAGAGCCCTATGGCACTCTATCCCCTGTGTAGGGCACTACTTTAGACCAGATCTCTTTGGCACACTATTCTCTATGTAGTGCACTACTTTAGACCAGAGCTCTATGGCACACTATTCTCTATGTAGTGCACTACTTTTGACCAGAGCCCTATGGCACCTATCCCCTATGTAGGGCACTACTTTAGACCAGAGCTCTATGGCACACTATTCTCTATGTAGGGCACTACTTTAGACCAGAGCTCTATTGCACACTATTCTCTATGTAGGGCACTACTTTAGACCAGAGCCTCTGGGCACCACTAGTGCACTACCTAGGGAATAGGATGCAATTTAGGACACAGATTCACCAGGCAGCCAAACCATCTTCTGGGAGTATATTAAAACACATATCATACTTGATGTAGTCACAACAAATCATTCCATTAAAATATGAATCCAACATGTTTATTATGTTTGTCCAACACGTTTATTATGTTTGTCCAACATGTTTATTATGTTTGTCCAACATGTTTATTATGTTTGTCCAACATGTTTATTATGTTTGTCCAACATGTTTATTATGTTTGTCCAACATGTTTATTATGTTTGTCCAACATGTTTATTATGTTTGTCCAACATGTTTATTATGTTTGTCCAACATGTTTATTATGTTTGGCCAACATGTTTATTATGTTTGTCCAACACGTTTATTATGTTTGTCCAACATATTTATTATGTATGTCCAACACGTTTATTATGTTTGTCCAACATGTTTATTATGTTTGTCCAACATGTTTATTATGTTTGTCCAACACGTTTATTATGTTTGTCCAACACGTTTATTATGTTTGTCCAACATATTTATTATGTATGTCCAACATATTTATTATGTATGTCCAACACGTTTATTATGTTTGTCCAACACGTTTATTATGTTTGTCCAACATATTTATTATGTATGTCCAACACGTTTATTATGTTTGTCCAACATGTTTATTATGTTTGTCCAACATGTTTTATTATGTTTGTCCAACATGTTTATTATGTTTGTCCAACACGTTTATTATGTTTGTCCAACACGTTTATTATGTTTGTCCAACATGTTTATTATGTTTGTCCAACATGTTTTATTATGTTTGTCCAACATGTTTATTATGTTTGTCCAACACGTTTATTATGTTTGTCCAACATGTTTATTATGTTTGTCCAACATGTTTATTATGTTTGTCCAACATGTTTATTATGTTTGTCCAACATGTTTATTATGTTTGTCCAACATGTTTATTATGTTTGTCCAACATGTTTATTATGTTTGTCCAACATGTTTATTATGTTTGGCCAACATGTTTATTATGTTTGTCCAACATGTTTATTATGTTTGTCCAACACGTTTATTATGTTTGTCCAACATGTTTATTATGTTTGTCCAACATGTTTATTATGTTTGTCCAACATGTTTATTATGTTTGGCCAACATGTTTATTATGTTTGTCCAACATGTTTATTATGTTTGGCCAACATGTTTATTATGTTTGTCCAACATGTTTATTATGTTTGTCCAACATGTTTATTATGTTTGTCCAACACGTTTATTATGTTTGTCCAACATGTTTATTATGTTTGTCCAACATGTTTATTATGTTTGTCCAACACGTTTATTATGTTTGTCCAACATGTTTATTATGTTTGTCCAGAGTAGAGCACTGTGGGAAGAGTAGAGCACTGTGGGGAGAGTAGAGCACTGTGGGAAGAGTGGAGCCCTGTGGGAAGAGTAGAGCACTGTGGGAAGAGTAGCGCACTGTGGGAAGAGTAGAGCACTGTGGGAAGAGTAGAGCACTGTGGGAAGAGTAGCGCACTGTGGGAAGAGTAGAGCACTGTGGGAAGAGTAGAGCACTGTGGGAAGAGTAGCGCACTGTGGGAAGAGTAGAGCACTGTGGGAAGAGTAGCGCACTGTGGGAAGAGTAGAGCACTGTGGGAAGAGTAGCGCACTGTGGGAAGAGTAGAGCACTGTGGGAAGAGTAGCGCACTGTGGGAAGAGTAGCGCACTGTGGGAAGAGTAGAGCACTGTGGGAAGAGTAGAGCACTGTGGGAAGAGTAGTGCACTGTGGGAAGAGTAGAGCACTGTGGGGAGAGTACAGCACTATGGGGAGAGTAGAGCACTGTGGGAAGAGTAGTCTGAGAAAATATTACTTACATTTGGATGAAGCAATAATGATTACATTTACTTGCTTGTAATCTCAAAACCCTTCTGCTAATTGGCTAGCTGCCATGTGAAAAAAGACTTTAAATATGAGTAAACCAACTATTTCATATTTTCCGCAGGCAAACTGTGTGTGATTGTTTTTGCTATTCTTTTTGTACTGTAATATCCACCAACCCATTTTCTAGCTAATGACTTGTAACAGTTTGGCTTTGCATTCTATTTGATTTCTCTCTGGTTTTCCCTTAAAAACAAATTGCAACCGTATTCTAAAGGGAGGGAACGGAGAAGTTAAACAGATCAACGCAACCAAGACGTTCCATAATTGCTTTCCCCCACAAGTGTCCAATATATTTGCCGTCCTCTGCCTCTGTATACCGTAATTGAGAAAGGGTATGTGTTTGAAAAGTATAAAAGTTGTATAAAAGTTGTCAAACAGATACACATTTTGTATTACTTTAAACACTGTAAGTGTTGTTTTAACTCCGATCAGGAACACTCAGTTTCACTAAAAATGTACCAGTAAATGTGATTTAATTTCTGTTTTAAAGGACTTGCCTCCATACAAGACAGAACCGCTTGGACCCAACAGCTAAAACAAATCTATAACTCAGGGATATAAATTAACTTCAGCCTTGATTATATTTAAATTGTTGAGACATTATTAATAACACAACTTTGTAATTCCCCTCATGGAAAATGCAAATGGCTGATGTGGTAACATATATAGATAGATAGATAGATAGATAGATAGATAGATAGATAGATAGATAGATAGATAGATAGATAGATAGATAGATAGATAGATAGATAGATAGATAGATAGATAGATAGATAGATAGATAGATAGATAGATAGATAGATAGATAGATAGATAGATAGATAGATAGATAGATAGATAGATAGATAGATAGATAGATAGATAGATAGATAGATAGATAGATAGATAGATAGATAGATAAATATAGATATAGATACAAAGTTAGAAGCACAGAATCGTCTGGAATGTCATCAGATATGATACAGTAAAGCCTAACTTCCAATCAGAAACGATACAGTAAAGCCTAACTTCCTATCAGAAATGAGACATTAAAGCCTGACTTCCGATCAGATATGATACAGTAAAGCCTAACTTCCTTCCTATCCAAATTAAGTCCAGGGAAAAGACACACATAGCAACAATTAGTTATGCAAATGTCACTCTGTGATTTCAAAAAGTTCCCTTTCGTGACACAACCAGGAAATGCCTCCCCCATGAATAAAAAAGTGACTTATCCTCATAGGTACCAGGAAGCATTTTCCAGGACAGATAGCGGGTTAGGTCTTTCCAATCTCAGGTGTATGATTAGAATCAATTAAATCACTCCTCCAATGTCAGCTGTAGGATTCTCCCGGGCGACTGAAATTATGCAACATAAAAGTGTGTCCGTGGCCCTTCCTGGCCCTGTCTCGGGCATCACTCACATCCACAAATGAGATTAAAATGTGCAGCTCAGGGGATTTCAAAGGGATATTTTTCCATCAGAACATGAAAAGTAACGGGAAGCCCAATGTAAGTCGACTTTTAAAAGCCCCTGGTGGGGTCGGGGTGGGAGAGTAGCACCGTGCCAACCTCTCTGAATCACACCGAACCAAAACCCCACTGTCAAATAAGCGACGTGTTTTAGCCCCCGGTAGATCTTACTAATAAATACATAGGATTCCGTCGGGTTTCACAACAAACAGTTCCAACGGAGACGCTGACATTTGACTTGAGATGCCAACAGACATTTATGTGTCTATTTGTTCCGGTGTTACAATGCTCTCTCACTTTGTCTGTGTTCCTGTCACATCACAAAAAGTACAAAAAAAATAAGGGGAACGGTGATTACCTTTGAAATGTCACGTCAACCTATCCTGCTCCACGCTGGGGTTTTTCTCTTGTTTACTGTTGACAACCAGGGATTAAGTGTTTCTATAACAAGAGCCATGGACACACGGCTTTGATTTATAAACCACACATCTTCAGTTCGGGAACGAGACAAGGAGACAAGATTCTACCTTGAAATGGGGAACATGTAGGCTACATGTGGTCTGTCTAGGAAAGCAGTGCAATTGTGCTTTGTGATAACAATTGTTGGGTCTGACTTTTGGTAGAGTATAGTATAGTATGGAAGATGATAGGGTATGGCACAGTATTGTAGAGTATGGTAGGGTATGGTAGGGTATGGTAGAGTATGCCACAGTATGGCAGAGTATGCCAGAGTATGGCAGAGCATGGCAGAGTATGCCAGAGTATGGATGGGTATGGGAGAGTATGGCGGAGTATGGTAGAGTATGACAAAGTATGGCAGAGTATGGCAGAATATGGCAGGTTATGGTAGAGTATGACAAATTATGGCAGAGTATGGTAGAGTATGGTAGAGTATGACAGAGTATGGCAGGTTATGGTAAAATATGGTAGAGTATGGTAGAGTATGGTAGAGTATGACAGAGTATGGTAGGTTATGGTAAAATATGGTAGAGTATGGAAAAGTATGGCAGAGTATGGCAGAGTATGCAGGGTATAGCATAGTATGGGAGAGTATGGGAGAGTATGGCAGAGTATGGTGAAGTATGGCAGAGCATGGCAGAGTATAGTAGAATATGGCATGGTAGAGTATGGCATGGTATGGTAGTGTGTTGTGGCAAAGCACCAAAGGATATGGCAGAGTATGGCAGAGTATGGTAGAGTATGGCTGGGTATGGTAGAGTATGGTAGAGCATGGCAGAGTATGGCTGGGTATGGTAGAGTATGGTAGAGTATGGCAGAGTATGGCTGGGTATGGTAGAGTATGGTAGAGTATGGCAGAGTATGGCTGGGTATGGCAGAGTATGGCTGGATATGGGAGAGTATGGTAAAGTATGGCAGAGCATGGCAGAGTATGGTAGAGTACGGTGACATATGGCGGAGTATGGTAGAGTATGGTAGAATATGGCACCTTATGGAGGAGTATGGTGGAATATGGTGGAGTATGTTAGAATATGGCACAGTATGGCAGAGTGTGTCGGGGTAATGGTTGAGTATGGCAGAGTATGGTAGAATGTGACACAGTGTGGTGGAGTATGGTAGAGTGTGATGTTGTATGGTAGAGTATGGCAGTGTATGGTAGAGTATCATTATTATTCAGGGGTACGGCATTAGAGACTCATGCAGTCTAGGTATGGACAATCAGGCCCATTTATTCTTAGCTGAAAATGCTTCCTGGAGCCACCACAGATTATGGTTGGCACATCTTACTACAGAGTGTGATGCCTACAGGACCTGGGACCTATCTTACTACAGGGTGTGATGCCTACAGGACCTGGGACCTATCTTACTACAGGGTGTGATGCCTACAGGACCTGGGACCTATCTTACTACAGGGTGTGATGCCTACAGGACCTGGGACCTATCACATTTACCCAGGAGAAGGATGATAAATGCATGTTGAAACCACATAAAAACTGTCTCAACAAGGTATCGTCTGGGTTTTAAAGGAGCTCTACTTCCTTTATAACAGACGATATCCCCCTTAAAGCGGTTCAGACCGATTTAATACCTTATTATGGGAAAATATAGAGCACATATTGCTTTTAAAATCTGGTGCTTCTTTGTCTTCTGACAAATTTACCTATTCTCCAATTCTGGCGACATGTTTTGAGCCGCTCATTCTCTGTCAATCCTTGTAAGAGACAGCATCCCCCCCTGCTAACTAAAGCTTTTGATATAGAGCCCGGCCATAAAGCTTTAAAAGAAATAAATATATTCCGTAGCTACTGACGCCCCGGTGAAAATCCCAAGCTGAAAGATGGTGTATTGAATGCCTAATTAACTGACTGGTGTCCGGTCGTATCAGTTTGCTAAACCTCAGGCTCACCTCCGCTCATCTGATTCCCTGGGGTTAATTCGACATGCACACATTTTATAGCCCCTCAAGAATGATTTCTGCAGACTTACGCTGAAGCTTATGCTAGGGGGTGGAATTTACCTAGCTCCACAGGAAGTCCATGTGTCTTCTTTTATTAGACAATAGAGGAGGGAAAAAACAAACATGTTTATGTCTTTGTAATTTGAAGATGGACAGAGTGTCATCCCATGAGAAACATGACACCCTGGTGGTCGAGGAGATTGTGGGATTCACTATAAACAGTCAGGGACAAAATCACTTCCTGAAATGGCCTTTTCCTTCTCCTTTTCTTTTCTTTGACAGCTGCTGTTTCTGGGTAAACAGTTTGGTCTTTCTGCTGAACATTTTTTGGTTGATATGATACAGTATAATGTACCAAACGTTTTTCAAAGTTAAACAACAAAACAATCATTTAGAATTTCAAATCATGTCAATCAGGAACTCTCTATTCCAATACTTAATTTATAACCACTTGTATAAAAAATAAAAATAAAATACCACACATTCTCTTAATTTACTCAATGTATGCTGTCCGAGAGGAGTTGGATTTCAATTTTTTGATGAAACTGCCACACAATATTATTACCCTAATGGCCACATTTGTATGGATCATGTATCGTATTAACCTTCTGTTTCAGGTGTTGTTTTGTTTTATATTACTTTCATCTTAAGCGTAGCCATACCTCATGACTCACACCAGCCCCAGTGATTACATATCTAATGAAAACTAATCTCAGTTGAATATCCAAAAGTAAATGCCAATTTAAATCTCTATTTATCTGTCTTTGAGAGTGCCTTTTGGCTGTTAATGCATTTTGAACAAGTCCGGCCTGGTAATTTTCTTCCTCTCCTTGACTTCAGACAGGAGTGCGGGACCCCCCATCCCCATTCGCTCTCTTCTGTTGCTCGTAGCGGAGGAGAGGGGATGAATAATGTAGTAACACCCACTCCTGGTTCCTGGTTCCTGGCTGCGGCTCCCCCTAGGGGTGCCTCGTTCAAGTGCACACACTCAAGGGTGGCCACTGCTTGTATCAGCTAACAATTATCTGGTGAACGTGTCCACTTTATTACCAGATGTCCACTGGGCAAACAGTGTCATGACAGGGAATGTCCCCCTCCCTCTACCACTTCTTTATCTAATAAGAGCAAATTAATTAGACCAGAATTAGCTTCGGAAATGAACTGCCCAAGAGCCAAGTAGAGTGTGTTCTGTGATGATCGGTATCCAAGTAGTGTGTTCTTAGATGATCGGTATCCAAGTAGTGTGTTCTGTTATGACCGGTATCCAAGTAGAGTGTGTTCTGTTATGATCGGTATCCAAGTAGAGTGTGTTCTGTTATGATCGGTATCCAAGTAGAGTGTGTTCTGTGATGATCGGTATCCAAGTAGAGTCTGTTCTGTTATGATCAGTATCCAAGTAGTGTGTGTTCTGTTATGATCAGTATCCAAGTAGACTGCTTTCTGTTATGATCGGTATCCAAGTAGACTGTGTTCTGTTATGATCGGTATCCAAGTAGTGTGTTCAGTTATGATCGGTATCCAAGTAGTCTGTGTTCTGTTATGATCGGTATCCAAGTAGACTGTGTTCTGTTATGATCGGTATCCAAGTAGTGTGTGTTCTGTTATGATCGGTATCCAAGTAGACTGTGTTCTGTTATGATCGGTATCCAAGTAGACTGTGTTCTGTTATGATCGGTATCCAAGTAGACTGTGTTCTGTTATGATCGGTATCCAAGTAGACTGTGTTCTGTTATGATCGGTATCCAAGTAGAGTGTGTTCTGTTATGATCGGTATCCAAGTAGAGTGTGTTCTGTTATGATGGGTATCCAAGTATAGTCTTTGTTTATGCTGGAGCTACTGCTTGAATTCTTCATCCAACTACTCAATGTGGAAAATATTTGCAAGTAGGCCGGATTGAACCAAATATTCATATTTTTTTTACTTTATTTAAAAAAAAACGTATGTTCTGTAATTCCATCTAACTCTATCTAGTTATGATGTGTGTAACTTGGTCTGATATCTAACTATCTAGTTATGATGTGTGTAACATGGTCTGACATCTAACTATCTAGTTATGATGTGTGTAACTTGGTCTGATATCTAACTATCTAGTTATGATGTGTGTAACATGGTCTGACATCTAACTATCTAGTTATGATGTGTGTAACTTGGTCTGATATCTAACTATCTAGTTATGATGTGTGTAACATGGTCTGACATCTAACTATCTAGTTATGATGTGTGTAACATGGTCTGACATCTAACTATCTAGTTATGATGTGTCTAACATGGTCTGACATCTAACTATCTAGTTATGATGTGTCTAACATGGTCTGACATCTAACTCTATCTAGTTATGATGTGTGTAACTTGGTCTGATATCTAACTATCTAGTTATGATGTGTCTAACATGGTCTGACATCTAACTCTATCTAGTTATGATGTGTCTAACATGGTCTGACATCTAACTCTATCTAGTTATGATGTGTCTAACATGGTCTGATATCTAACTATCTAGTGATGTGTCTAACATGGTCTGACATCTAACTCTATCTAGTTATCAAGTGTGTAACACATGTGTAAGCCATTGTCAGGTTGTGTTTCAGTCCTATTAGTGATGTAGCACTGTGTAATCCAACGTTACCACAAAACCCACTCTCTTTTAGTCCCCCAGGTCAAGATGTTAACGAGTGACAAGACCTTTACAACCAGGACGATACAAATTTTGTTTGACAAGCTGGAGGTTCCTCCCGTACTGACCACCAGCCACCTTTGAACGATACGAGCAAGGTCTGCTAACCTCATTACAATGCCGGCCCTCTCCCTTACTCCCTCCCTCTCGCCCTCCCTCCCAGCTGAAGTATTAAATCAAAGGCCCAGGCGTCAGACTGATGTGTATTTAACATCCCCCTGAGCAGTTGTCAGTGATGTGCAGAGGGCTAGTCAGTCCTGGTGTCCTTGTCTCTCGAATTCCCCGACGTGCAATCACTTCCTTATCTGTCCACAAGGGCACGGCCCCTGTCCACAGCCAACCACAACATGCATACCTGATGATGCGTTCCTCATGAGGCACGCCTGCCTGTACTTCGCGGCCTCTGAGTAAGCAAGCAGCAGGCGGATCCCTCTCACAACTCTACTTGTTTGTGTTGTTGCTGTTGTGTTGGAAGAGTGGAGCCGAAGGTCACATGCGCTCAGTAGCAAGGGCCTGACTTCACAATAGGACCTGACTTCACAATAGGGCCTGACTTCACCACAGGGCCTGACTTCACCACAGGGCCTGACTTCACAATAAGGCCTGACTTCACCACAGGGCCTGACTTCACAATAGAGCCTGACTTCACAATAGAGTCTGACTTCACAACAGGGCCTGACTTCACAATAAGAGCCTGACTTCACAATAGGGCTGACTTCACAATAGAGCCTGACTTCACAATAGGGCCTGACTTCACCACAGGGGGCTCGACTTCACAATAGCGCCTGACTTCACAATAGGGCCTGACTTCACCACAGGGCCTGACTTCACAATAGGGCCTGACTTCACCACAGGGCCTGACTTCACAATAGGGCCTGACTTCACCACAGGGCCTGACTTCACAATAAGGCCTGACTTCACCACAGGGCCTGACTTCACAATAGAGCCTGACTTCACAATAGAGTCTGACTTCACAATAGAGCCTGACTTCACAATAGGGCTTGACTTCACAATAGAGCCTGACTTCACAATAGGGCCTGACTTCACAATAGGGCTCGACTTCACAATAGAGCCTGACTTCACAATAGGGCCTGACTTCACAATAGTGCCTGACTTCACAAAAGAGCCCGACTTCACAATAGGGCCTGACCTCACAATAGGGCCTGACTTCACAATAGTGCCTGACTTCACAATAGAGCCCGACTTCACAATAGAGCCCGACTTCACAATAGAGCCCGACTTCACAATAGGGCCTGACTTCAGGGGGTCATTTCTGGGAGTGCTGTTGACTTGGTTAGTGGTGTCAGGAAAATTAAACTACTTATCAACACTTCAAGCCCTCCAAGCCACTTGCCACACACCACTATCTGAGCAGTACACAATGTCATCCTTTAGGGACAGTGTGGAAATAGTGATGAACAAAATCATGTAAAAAAAGTTAATAACTAACCTACCTTCAAATATATATCCAGTATCTTCATATGAACGTCCTCTACTGAGAGATTACAGTAGTGTCTCTGTCTAACCTACCTTCAAATATATATAGAGTATCTTCATATGAACGTCCTCTACTGAGAGATTACAGTAGTGTCTCTGTCTAACCTACCTTCAAATATATATATAGAGTATCTTCATATGAACGTCCTCTACTGAGAGATTACAGTAGTGTCTCTGTCTAACCTACCTTCAAATATATATATAGAGTATCTTCATATGAACGTCCTCTACTGAGAGATTACAGTAGTGTCTCTGTCTAACCTACCTTCAAATATATATATAGAGTATCTTCATATGAACGTCCTCTACTGAGAGATTACAGTAGTGTCTCTGTCTAACCTACCTTCAAATATATATATAGAGTATCTTCATATGAACGTCCTCTACTGAGAGATTACAGTAGTGTCTCTGTCTAACCTACCTTCAAATATATATATAGAGTATCTTCATATGAACATCCTCTACTGAGAGATTACAGTAGTGTCTCTGTCTAACCTACCTTCAAATATATATATAGAGTATCTTCATATGAACGTCCTCTACTGAGAGATTACAGTAGTGTCTCTGTCTAACCTACCTTCAAATATATATATAGAGTATCTTCATATGAACGTCCTCTACAGAGAGATTACAGTAGTGTCTCTGTCTTGCCTGCCACTAAATAATGCATCCATGCTCTAACATGCATTTCTACGTTTTCTTTTCTATTGATGAAATTCAAAAAGTTTTTTATTTTATTTCGTCTTCACGCGCCACATCCAGGGCGAACTTCTTCTGAGACATTGAATTAATTATAAAAACTAAAATATAGTTTTGTTCTCTTCCCCTAAAAGCTTCTTCTGTATCCCGTAACAACATCCTTAGTGTGCCGCTCTTGTCACTGTATCAAAAAAAAGACAAAATAAAAAGACAAAAATATATTTATTTAAAATGTGATTAAAAAGAAATGAGCGATGTCCTCCGGAAGTCTGAGGCTAACCTTTCATTGTGACTGGCATCACAGAGAACAAAGGTTAGACATAGAACAATGCCTGTGGAAAGGGGGACATTTTTTTCCTGATGTATTTTTCCACTTGATGAGACCGTAAAAAAAGACATCTCTCTGTCACATGCGTCTGTTTTTTTGTCTAATCTTATCTATGGTACTAGGCATCAGAGTTATGAGACACTAGTCTCTTGTCAATGTGAGGGTGGGGGGGGGTGCATTTTATACAGATTTTATACCAGCAGTTGAGGACACAGCGATGTTTGAAATGTTTACCCCCCCCCTGCTTGAAATCAGCTCTGAGTAGTGTGGCTACATAATCCCAAGTTACTCCATAAAAAAAATAAAGAGTCAAAGTGATGAATATGAATATGTAAGGTTTGAACGCAGCAGTGTGGTGAAACAGGAACCCTTTGGTGGAAAGTCATGACAGATATTCCCCTAACCATCTAGTGTTAGTCTGGTACACCTGCAGAGAAGTCACGGGAAAACTGACAGAAATAGACATGTCTTCCTCAACCAGTCAGAAGGCACGAGGGCATTGCAAACGTACCCCACACCCCCCCCCAAAAAAAAACGAACATTCAACCCAAAAAACATTGTCGCCTTATCCATAAAGTTGAGTCGAACACAAAAATACGTCTTGTCCTGTTCTGACAGAATCTGTAAAAAAAAAAACAGGGAATTAAGACTGGTTTTTGTCAAGTCATTGAGCTACAATATCAACATAGAACATCAAGCAGAAGTTACCCGTGGCCCATGTGTGAGGACGATCAAATCAAATCAAATGTATTTATATAGCCCTTCGTACATCAGCTGATATCTCAAAGTGCGGTACAGAAACCCAGCCTAAAACCCCAAACAGCAATCAATGCAGGTGTAGAAGCACGGTGGCTAGGACAAACTCCCTAGAAAGGCCAAAACCTAGGAAGAAACCTAGAGAAGAACCAGGCTATTAGGGGTGGCCAGTCCTCTTCTGGCTGTGCCGGGTGGAGATTATAACAGAACATGGCCAAGATGTTCAAATGTTCATAAATGACCAGCATGGTCGAATAATAATAAGGCAGAACAGTTGAAACTGGAGCAGCAGCACGGCCAGGTGGACTGGGGACAGCAAGGAGTCATCATGTCAGGTAGTCCTGGGGCATGGTCCTAGGGCTCAGGTCCTCCGAGAGAGAGAAAGAACGAGAGAAAGAGAGAATTAGAGAGAGCACATTTAAATTCACACAGGACACCGAATAGGAAAGGAGAAGTACTCCAGATATAACAAACTAACCCTAGCCCCCCGACACATAAACTACTGCAGCATAAATACTGGAGGCTGAGACAGGAGGGGTCAGGAGACACTGTGGCCCATTCCGAGGACACCCCCCCGGACAGGGCCAAACAGGAAGGATACGATCATTTACCGTATTGAAAAACAAACTGACAACGTCCTTCCAAGGACGTTTTCCAGTATTGTAGTGGAGGAACATATTGAAAAACCAACTGACAACGTCCTCCCAACGACGTTTTCCAGTATTGTAGTGGAGGAACATATTGAAAAACCAACTGACAACGTCCTACCAACGATATTTTCCAGTATTGTAGTGGATGAACATATTGAAAAACCAACTGACAACGTACTCCCAAGGACGTTTTCCAGTATTGTAGTGGAGGAACATATTGAAAAACCAACTGACAACGTCCTCCCAACGACGTTTTCCAGTATTGTAGTGGAGGAACATATTGAAAAACCAACTGACAACGTCCTCCCAAGGACGTTTACCAGTATTGTAGTGGAGGAACATACGCTGGTACACACCGTAGACCCACTTATTTGTCAGTGGGTTGTTGCGTACTCTCACTTCTTATTAATCCTCCACGATGTGAATCAAAGTAGTGTAGTGGAGGTTTACTCCTGTACCAATTTATAAGGCTGATGAAACAGATCAGAATTTTTTGTTAAAAATGTTGATAAACTATATATTTTTTCCAATTTTAGGTGCAGCGACGTGCATTTATGTGCCCCCCCTCACCGTATATAGACTTCCTTTAGTTTCTATTGTGTTATTTGACTGTATGTTTGTTTTACTCCATGTGTAACTCCTGTGTTGTTGTTTGTGTCGCACTGCTTTGCTTTATCTTGGCCAGGTCGCAGATGTAAATGAGAACTTGTTCTCAACTAGCCTGCCTGGTTAAATAAAGGTGTTCTCAACTAGCCTACCTGGTTAAATAAAGGTGTTCTCAACTAGCCTACCTGGTTAAATAAAGGTGTTCTCAACTAGCCTGCCTGGTTAAATAAAGGTGTTCTCAACTAGCCTACCTGGTTAAATAAAGGTGTTCTCAACTAGCCTACCTGGTTAAATAAAGGTGTTCTCAACTAGCCTACCTGGTTAAATAAAGGTGTTCTCAACTAGCCTACCTGGTTAAATAAAGGTGTTCTCAACTAACTAGCCTACCTGGTTAAATAAAGGTGTTCTCAACTAGCCTACCTGGTTAAATAAAGGTGTTCTCAACTAGCCTACCTGGTTAAATAAAGGTGTTCTCAACTAGCCTACCTGGTTAAATAAAGGTGTTCTCAACTAGCCTACCTGGTTAAATAAAGGTGTTCTCAACTAGCCTACCTGGTTAAATAAAGGTGTTCTCAACTAGCCTACCTGGTTAAATAAAGGTGTTCTCAACTAGCCTACCTGGTTAAATAAAGGTGTTCTCAACTAGCCTACCTGGTTAAATAATGGTGTTCTCAACTAGCCTACCTGGTTAAATAAAGGTGTTCTCAACTAGCCTACCTGGTTAAATAAAGGTGTTCTCAACTAGCCTACCTGGTTAAATAAAGGTGTTCTCAACTAGCCTACCTGGTTAAATAAAGGTGTTCTCAACTAGCCTACCTGGTTAAATAAAGGTGTTCTCAACTGGCCTGCCTGGTTAAATAAAGGTGTTCTAAATAATGACTGGTTGGATAATGCGACTAGCCTACCTGGTTAAATAAAGGTGTTCTCAACTAGCCTACCTGGTTAAATAATGGTGTTCTCAACTAGCCTACCTGGTTAAATAAAGGTGTTCTCAACTAGCCTACCTGGTTAAATAAAGGTGTTCTCAACTAGCCTACCTGGTTAAATAATGGTGTTCTCAACTAGCCTACCTGGTTAAATAAAGGTGTTCTCAACTGGCCTACCTGGCTAAATAAAGGTATACGAGCGGGATCCTTGGACAGAGATGGAAATATCCATCTAAGATTTATTCTCAGACTTCTGGAGGAGATCTGACTCATTGGTTTTACTGATAATTTAAATTGGTTATATATATAATGACTTTTTTAATGTGACTGATAATGACTGGTTGGCAGATTAGGGATGTTTTTTACAGGATAATGACTGGTTGGTTAATGTGACTAGGATAATGGTTGGGGAGATAAACATGCTAGAAACTGATGGTTGGTTAATGTGACTAGGATAATGACTGGTTGGTTAATGTGACTAGGATAATGACTGGTTGGTTAATGTGACTAGGATAATGACTGGTTGGTTACTGTGACTAGGATAATGACTGGTTGGTTACTGTGACTAGGATAATGACTGGTTGGTTAATGTGACTAGGATAATGACTGGTTGGTTAATGTGACTAGGATAATGACTGGTTGGTTACTGTGACTAGGATAATGACTGGTTGGTTAATGTTAATGTGACTAGGATAATGACTGGTTGGTTACTGTGACTAGGATAATGACTGGTTGGTTACTGTGACTAGGATAATGACTGGTTGGTTAATGTGACTAGGATAATGACTGGTTGGTTACTGTGACTAGGATAATGACTGGTTGGTTACTGTGACTAGGATAATGACTGTTACTGTGACTGGATTGACTGGTTGGTTAATGTGACTAGGATAATGACTGGTTGGTTACTGTGACTAGGATAATGACTGCTTGGTTACTGTGACTAGGATAATGACTGGTTGGTTACTGTGACTAGGATAATGACTGGTTGGTTAATGTGACTAGGATAATGACTGCTTGGTTAATGTGACTAGGATAATGACTGCTTGGTTAATGTGACTAGGATAATGACTGGTTGGTTAATGTGACTAGGATAATGACTGGTTGGTTAATGTGACTAGGATAATGACTGGTTGGTTAATGTGACTAGGATAATGACTGGTTGGTTAATGTGACTAGGATAATGACTGGTTGGTTAATGTGACTAGGATAATGACTGGTTGGTTACTGTGACTAGGATAATGACTGGTTGGTTACTGTGACTAGGATAATGACTGCTTGGTTACTGTGACTAGGATAATGACTGGTTGGTTACTGTGACTAGGATAATGACTGGTTGGTTACTGTGACTAGGATAATGACTGCTTGGTTACTGTGACTAGGATAATGACTGGTTGGTTAATGTGACTAGGATAATGACTGGTTGGTTACTGTGACTAGGATAATGACTGGTTGGTTACTGTGACTAGGATAATGACTGGTTGGTTACTGTGACTAGGATAATGACTGGTTGGTTAATGTGACTAGGATAATGACTGGTTGGTTACTGTGACTAGGATAATGACTGGTTGGATAATGTGACTAGGATAATGACTGGTTGGTTAATGTGACTAGGATAATGACCGGTTGGTTACTGTGACTAGGATAATGACTGGTTGGTTAATGTGACTAGGATAATGACTGGTTGGTTACTGTGACTAGGATAATGACTGGTTGGTTAATGTGACTACGATAATGACTGCTTGGTTAATGTGACTAGGATAATGACTGGTTGGTTAATGTGACTAGGATAATGACTGGTTGGTTAATGTGACTAGGATAATGACTGGTTGGTTAATGTGACTAGGATAATGACTGGTTGGTTAATGTGACTAGGATAATGACTGTTTGGATAATGTGACTAGAATAATGACTGGTTTCTACAAAATGAAGGAAAGTTGTGGCTGCTTTGCGTGACGTATTTTTGTCTCTACCTTCTTTAAAACCTCGTAGAGCCAGACGCCAGCGTCTCACCTAGCCAACAGGAAATGGACATGCGCAACGCCAAATGCTAATAGTACTCGATAAAACTCAAACTTTCATTAAAACACACATCCAGGGTACTCAATTAAAGCTACACTATTTGTGAATCTAGCCAACATGTCAGATTTTTAAAATGCTTTTTGGCGAAAGCATGAGAAGCTATTACCTGATAGCATGCACCCCCCCGCAATACCGGAAAGAGACGTAAACAAAATAATTAGCGTAGCCGGCGCTACACAAAACGCAGAAATAAAATATAAAACATTCATTACCTTTGACGAGCTTCTTTGTTGGCACTCCAATATGTCCCATAAACATCACAATTGGGTATTTTTTCGATTAAATCCGTCCATGTATACCCAAAATGTCCATTTATGAAGCCCGTCTGATCCAGGAAAAAACAGCTTTCCAAAACGCAACGTAATTTCTTAAAATTAAAAAAGTTGCCTATAAACTCTGCCAAAACACTTCAAACTACTTTTGTAATCCAACTTTAGGTATTTGTAAACGTTAATAATCGATCAAATTGATCACGGGGCGATCTGTATTCAATAGCAGCAAGTCTTGAAATCATGGTCCATATTCTCTCTTTCATAACTTCCCCCGGTGTACCCGATGACAGGAAGTGCCTATTTCTCATTTCACCAAGGATTAACTTCAACCCAATTGCCAACACTGGCGACATCGTGTGGAAGCTGTAGGAACTGTAAACTGGACGCTATCTATTTTCCCTGCCATAGACAATACAGAGACTGGCGGAGGGATACTTTTTTTTTTTTTTTGTGAACAGGTTTTTCTTGGGGTTTTGCCTGCTTACACACGTTCTGTTATAGTCACCGACATGATTTAACCCATTTTAGAAACTTCAAAGTGTTTTCTATCCACACAGACTAATCATATGCATATACTATATTCCTGGCATGAGTAGCAGGACGTTGAAATTTTTAACAAAATGTTGAAAAAATTCACCAGATCTTTAAGAGTTTTTTAACCTTTGTGCTGTTGTCTGGGCCCAATAATGTTTGTTCCACGTTTTGTGCTGCTACCATGTTGTGCTGCTACCATGTTGTGTTGCTAACATGTTGTTGTTATGATGGGTTGCTACAATGCTGTGTTATCATGTGTTGCAGCCATCTCGTGGTGCTTCCATGTTGTGTTGCTACCATGTTGTTGTGCTACCATGCTGTGTTGTCATGTGTAGCTGCCATTCTACATTGTTGTCTTAGGCCTCTCTTTATGTAGTGTTGTGTTGTCTCTCGTCATGTTGTGTAAAAGGCCTTTTTCCTTTTGGCCGTCATCGTAAATAATAATTTTATTCTTAACTGACATGCCTAGTTCAATAAAATTTTAATTAAATTAAATAAAAAATGAGAAAGAAAACCAATAAGACAGGGGGAACGCATACAAGGAAGTCTTTATCCCATAATTACCATGTCTATGGTGGGATATTGGCCGCGGGCTACTTTGAAGCAAGGCAAGACATACAACCTCATAATATGAAGTAATATGCCCAGGTCCAGATGCTAATGAATACCTTACCATCTTCTGATCGATGGAAAAGCTTTCCCAGAAAAAACATGTATCTATTAAATGTTTAAGCTACCTTACAAAGTAGCCTCCTGCCTACCTGGCAGAATGATTTCATGATTATTTGCATCAATTCCCAGTGGTTATTTATTTTTGGCAAACTCCATCTCACGTGCAACAGAAACAGAAGCTAACTAAACAACAGTGCTAGGTGCTTGCACACTTCAATTAAAGGGTAACTACTGTCATGTCTTTGGCTATGCCGGATTAAATGATATGACATGCTATTCTATAAAATAATTTCTCCGTAATTAATATCATCTGATTGAGCTAAACATGTAAATGTGATTAACTAGAGAGTCGGGGCACCACTAAATAATATTTATAGTGCTATTCTTCCGAATAATCCCGTTAAAGACCTAGTAATATTTTACATCAATAGCAGTCAATATTAATCGTCATCTTAATTCAGTCTCATCTGAAAGTTGTAAATTCTGGGTTATCTGCACGAACCCTGGCTCACAAGTTGAATCAGCAATACAAAATTGGGTTTAATTATTTATTTACTGAATACCTAACTAATCACACAGAATTACACATACACATAATTCAATCATAACTTGATTACAAATGACGTCATAAAGGAAAACGTCCCTCGCGGGCGGAACAGATATGACAGCTTGTTACACAAAGGAAAAGGGGCTGGGTTGAGTGAAAGAGCGGGAAGACTGAGGAACAAAGGAAAAGGGGCTGGGTTGAGTGAAAGAGAGGGAAGACTGAGGAACAAAGGGAAAGGGCCTGGGTTGAGTGAAAGAGCAGGAAGACTGAGGAACAAAGGGAAAGGGGCTGGGTTGAGTGAAAGAGCAGGAAGACTGAGGAACAAAGGAAAAGGGGCTGGGTTGAGTGAAAGAGCAGGAAGACTGAGGAACAAAGGGAAAAAGCTGGGCTATCATAAATACAATATCTTATGCATTCTAAATTACCGCCCATTTGGAAAAGGAAAATGCAATAAATATTTACTCTGAGCTGTGCTTCAGTAGGTTGGTGGTAGATGGAAGGCCGTGTTGCCCAACCGAGTCCTTTGAAGAATGTCTGTTGTTGTCAATTGGATATGTTGTAGTAACGTCTTTGTGTGATAGACGGGATACTCTGTCTGTTCCTTCCTAACCCTCGTTTTCAGTGGCTGTTGCTAACTCAACGGCTAGGAGGTATTACTTCTGTAGTGAATAAGAGTTCAAAGTTCACACCATTCGCAACCAAAGCTCACGCTGATTTTGGCTTCGTTCTGTAGTTATTATCTGAACCATTCTGACATCGGACCGTCGTCCTCACGTCCTCAGAACAGGAGATTGTCGTCAAGGCTTTATATAAGAAAGGAGAGGAGGGAGTGTTTGAAATGTTTTGAGCAGCCCTATCTTATGAAAACCCAAATCTCACATTTTAGCTAAAATCACATTTCATCCCATCACAAATAATTTCACATTCAAACATTTAAATTGAACAACAATTCCATGTGAATCCGATAACTGATGTGTAGACTTTCCACTGTAGAGTTTATGTCATCTTATCATTGATGAGAATGTCTCAGATGACAACCGAACTGACATCATATTCATTAAGTAGCACTGCATATGATCAATTTGTCGGATTACCAGAATATAGTTCATTTCCCCCCACCTTCTGATGTTCCCAGAATCTCTATGTTAACCAAAGGGTTTGCAAATGCAACATCAGTAGGGTAGAGAGAGGAAAAAGGGGGGAAGAGGTATTTATGACTGTCATAAACCTACCCCCCAGGCCAACGTCATGACACTACACTAAAATAAAAAATGTAATTTTCTAGATTTTTTCCCCAGACCTCAAAAGTGGTCTCCTGATGTAGTTTTAAAGCATTTATTATGGACTTCGAACATCCAATGTTGTTTGTTTTTATGTTTTTTTTTAAACTCTGAATTTGTGACACAGTGGACAGCCTCAGTTATTTGTTTCAATAGCAGCCCTACTATAATCCTGCTGGTACAGTACAGCTGGTGTTGGCCTGACTGGGAAAGACCAACATGGGAGTCATCATTTTAAATCATTCAGAGTGTATGCCACTGTTTCTTATAGACGTTTTCACACAGGGCACATTTCCTACGCCAGTTGGGCTATTTTGGGACATTTTGTATCTAAATTAGAGCATTCCCATTTCTCCAGGCATCACCACACCAGTGCATCCTACAGTATATTGACTTTGTTTGGGACTATTCAACGATAGATCCATGTTTTTTGCATGCATGCCACATCTCTGTCTCTTCCTGTCCATGCCGCCGTTCCAACAGAACATCATGACAGCTTCAAATAATTAGCCTAGAGTGATGCTGTCCTGCGCATCACCAAGGAACTTGAAAGGACCTCCATGAATCATGTATAGGTTCATTTAAAAGTGCTTTGTAGACAAATACACTTGCAAAGTCAGCTTTGTAAAAGGGTTGCAAGTACTTTCCCTCTGCCTTAAGCTCAGTGAAAATGTGTTTAGGTAAGTTTCAGGACATCCCTTCCCATGTAGAATATGGTGTTACTATTCAGAGTATAGCTAGGGAAACATCATTCTGTTACTATTCAGAGTATAACTAGGGAAACATCGTTCTGTTACTATTCAGAGTATAGCTAGGGAAACATCATTCTGTTACTATTCAGAGTATAACTAGGGAAACATCATTCTGTTACTATTCAGAGTATAACTAGGGAAACATCATTCTGTTACTATTCAGAGTATAACTAGGGAAACATCGTTCTGTTACTATTCAGAGTATAACTAGGGAAACATCGTTCTGTTACTATTCAGAGTATAACTAGGGAAACATCATTCTGTTACTATTCAGAGTATAGCTAGGGAAACATCATTCTGTTACTATTCAGAGTATAGCTAGGGAAACATCGTTCTGTTACTATTCAGAGTATAACTAGGGAAACATCATTCTGTTACTATTCAGAGTATAGCTAGGGAAACATCATTCTGTTACTATTCAGAGTATAGCTAGGGAAACATCGTTCTGTTACTATTCAGAGTATAACTAGGGAAACATCGTTCTGTTACTATTCAGAGTATAACTAGGGAAACATCATTCTGTTACTATTCAGAGTATAACTAGGGAAACATCGTTCTGTTACTATTCAGAGTATAACTAGGGAAACATTGTTCTGTTACTCTTCAGAGTAGAGTTAGGGAAACATCATTCTGTTACTATTCAGAGTATAACTAGGGAAACATCGTTCTGTTACTATTCAGAGTATAACTAGGGAAACATTGTTCTGTTACTCTTCAGAGTAGAGTTAGGGAATACTGTTTCCATCCCATTGTTGGGTTCTTTTGTCAATCTGAGTCAGAAAAAAGACAATGTAGGTTAAATGCTGAAAGATGTTTTAGAGATTGAGGTCAGTGGAGCAGCGAATAAATGGTGGCTCTTGGGGACATGATCCTTTAAGAACGGGACAGAATTATGATGGGTGGTCAAATGGCTTTTCCTTGTTCTCCAATGTGTACTTTCACTTCAAAACACAAACACTCTATTCTTTCAAAAGGCATCCCAAAAAGCCCTTCGCTCACTCCTCTGTAGCTCTCGCAGCTCACACGGAACCCACCTGCTCCAAGACCAAGATGTAGTGATCTGAGATTAATATCATCCATAAATGACGGATGGACAGATTGTTAAATACATGTTGGGTTGAGATGCACAGTTGGAAGATGGTTGCCAAGGGAACCGGGGGGGAAGAGATGGCGGGAGAACACAAGAAAGGAGAAAACCCTTTGTGCAGATGAACAATGTCAGTAAATATCATTGAGACTGGTAAACCTTTTGTACAGAAGAACAATGTCAGTAAATATCATTGAGACTGGTAAACCTTTTGTACAGAAGAACAATGTCAGTAAATATCATTGAGACAGATAAAACTTTTGTACAGATGAACAATGTCAGTAAATATCATTGAGACAGATAAAACTTTTGTACAGATGAACATCTTTGAGAGCAAATGTGGACACACTACATACTTGTATTAATACAATTTTGAACAACATATTTCTGATTTGTGTTTGTATTACTTCATAGTGTCCCACTGTACGTATCTAGAATCTATAAACATATAATTCTGAAGGCTCAATACATCCAAATAAGTAACCACAGGAACGGGAAGTGATGCAAATCAGTCCAATGAGTGTGTACAGAGACATCTCAGTGTGTTGACCATTCCCAGGCCTACTAACTAACTCTACTTCAATATACACAATCAAAATACAACTGACACGCCTAGTCCTGCTACTACTGGTAAACAATAACAATAACGATAATGATAATAATAACGATAATGATAATAATAATGATAATAATGATAATGATAATAATGATAATGATATTAATGATAATAATGATAATAATAATAATAATGATGATAATGATATTAATGATATTAATGATAATGATAATAATAACACTAATAACAATAATGGTAATAGTGATAATGATGATAATGATAATAATTATAATGATAATGATAATAATGATAATAATGGTAATGATAATAATGATAATAATAATAACGATAAAAAATAAATGATTAATTCCATGCGGTTGTTTGCAGATAGGTAAATGAAGTCCTCCCAGCAGTATCAATAACACAGTCTCCTGGTAGTGTTGAGAAGGGCCGATGAAGGAGAGAGATGTTTTTTAAAATAATTGCTTTGTTCCCTGCGGCAGCCGCAGAAACCCTGAGGGTCAAGAGCTGGAGTGGTGAGGCTGCTGGGGTCCTGTTCCCAAGGCTCTGCGTAGCGCTGCGCCCGAGCGTCCGCGCAGAGACCAGCAGACACAGATTAATTGTCTAAGGTTTCTGGGGGTTTTTAATTTGCAGGGAAAGAAATCACTGCATAACCTAATTAAACACTGACTTGTTTCAAATATCTGTCCAGTTGCAGCATTTGCACCTTGTCGCCGTGGCGTAATTGCCTCATATGCAGTCGTGGCAGGGAGAGGCCGGTGGAATCTTAGGAGGGTGGAGGTTGCTTGGTTGGATACAGGGTGACTGACCCATATTTCATCCAGTGATCCAGAAAGGAGCCCATCTCTCTTAACTCCCTAAACCCGTCGCCAGAGTACCACCACCACAATACTCCAATTAAATATTAGAGTCAAGATATAAAGCGTTGTGATGCCCAGGTTGGAACATGATACATACTAAATAACAGATTCAAGTGGAGAGCTGTGGTGGGGGGGGGTGTGATCAGACTGAACACTGGGACGTCGTTGTCTCCGGTTAATGAGGATGGTACTGTAAGAGGGAATAGTCTTCGGTGGGTTTTCTAATTACATACAGTACATCTTCTTTTAAAGAACAAGCAATGCGTCTCCTGGTCAGTACATTACAGATTGCAGAGGGACTTGTATTGTGAAGATGCACGATGATACGCTTCCAGAAAGCATCATTTAAACTCTAAATCCACATATCTCAGTCTAACATTCATCACCCCGTGTTCCATAACATAAGACATGCACATTTTTGACAACATCATCTCCCATATAAAAACAGATATTCTCTATATATGAGCATCTGTTCACATTATCCTGTCCATTATTCTCAGGGACAATTCTCTCGTCTAAAGCCCCCTCTCAGCCTCGGCAGCGGGTGCGTCTACAGGCCTTTTCCTCCAGCTGGTCTCTGCAGACAGTCCCAAGGGACCTTCGCGCTCTCTGTACCACATTCTATTGATCCGTGAAACTGATGAAAGAGGGGGAAAAGCCATGGTTACCTTGAGGGGCGTGTCTAGGCAGCAAGGCAAGGCGGCTCTGTGGGACACACCCCTTTTAATGAAATGAACATGACTTACTTGACTTATTCTTTTGTAGCTCTAAGTGGAGCAGAGGCCTTCAACAGTGTATCTCGGTAGACCTTAGTGGAACAGAGGCCTTCAACAGTGTATCTGGGTAGACCTTAGTGGAGCAGAGGCCTTCAACAGTGTATCTGGGTAGACCTTAGTGGGGCAGAGGTCTTCAACAGTGTATCTG